>NW_028318144.1:300000-577500 GCF_062004578.1 Staurois parvus
TCCAGCCAACGGCAAGCTGCAATTGACCGATTGTGCTAAATAAACTGTCTTTCTGCTTCACAACCACTATTGTACGTTCAAAGAGTTAGATCCATTTACACAACGGGTGGCGGTAATATTTTTTGGGTGATTAGTGCATTCCAGTGACATAAACGTACAGTTTCCAGCCAACGGCAAGCTGCAATTGACCGATTGTGCTAAATAAACTGACTTTCTGCTTCACAACCACTATTGTACGTTCAAAGAGTTAAATCCATATACACGCCGGCTGGCGGTAATATTTTTTGGGTGATTAGTGCATTCCAGTGACATAAACGTACAGTTTCCAGCCAACGGCAAGCTGCAATTGACCGATTGTGCTAAATAAACTGACTTTCTGCTTCACAACCACTATAGTACGTTCAAAGAGTTAGATCCATTTACACGCCGGGTGGCGGTAATATTTTTTGGGTGATTAGTGCATTCCAGTGACATAAACGTACAGTTTCCAGCCAACGGCAAGCTGCAATTGACCGATTGTGCTAAATAAACTGACTTTCTATTTCACAACCACTATTGTACGTTCAAAGAGTTAAATCCATTTACACGCCGGCTGGCGGTAATATTTTTTGGGTGATTAGTGCATTCCAGTAACATAAACGTACAGTTTCCAGCCAACGACAAGCTGCAATTAACCGATTGTGCTAAATAAACTGACTTTCTGCTTCACAACCACTATTGTACGTTCAAAGAGTTAAATCCATTTACACGCCGGCTGGCGGTAATATTTTTTGGGTGATCAGTGCATTCCAGTGACAGAAACGTACAGTTTCCAGCCAACGGCAAGCTGCAATTGACCGATTGTGTATAATAAACTGACTTTCTGCTTCACAACCACTATAGTACGTTCAAAGAGTTAGATCCATTTACACGCCGGGTGGCGGTAATATTTTTTGGGTGATTAGTGCATTCCAGTGACATAAACGTACAGTTTCCAGCCAACGGCAAGCTGCAATTGACCGATTGTGCTAAATAAACTGACTTTCTGCTTCACAACCACTATAGTACGTTCAAAGAGTTAGATCCATTTACACGCCGGGTGGCGGTAATATTTTTTGGGTGATTAGTGCATTCCAGTGACATAAACGTACAGTTTCCAGCCAACGGCAAGCTGCAATTGACCGATTGTGCTAAATAAACTGACTTTCTATTTCACAACCACTATTGTACGTTCAAAGAGTTAAATCCATTTACACGCCGGCTGGCGGTAATATTTTTTGGGTGATTAGTGCATTCCAGTAACATAAACGTACAGTTTCCAGCCAACGACAAGCTGCAATTGACCGATTGTGCTAAATAAACTGACTTTCTGCTTCACAACCACTATTGTACGTTCAAAGAGTTAAATCCATTTACACGCCGGCTGGCGGTAATATTTTTTGGGTGATTAGTGCATTCCAGTGACATAAACGTACAGTTTCCAGCCAACGGCAAGCTGCAATTGACCGATTGTGTATAATAAACTGACTTTCTGCTTCACAACCACTATAGTACGTTCAAAGAGTTAGATCCATTTACACGCCGGGTGGCGGTAATATTTTTTGGGTGATTAGTGCATTCCAGTGACATAAACGTACAGTTTCCAGCCAACGGCAAGCTGCAATTGACCGATTGTGCTAAATAAACTGACTTTCTATTTCACAACCACTATTGTACGTTCAAAGAGTTAAATCCATTTACACGCCGGCTGGCGGTAATATTTTTTGGGTGATTAGTGCATTCCAGTAACATAAACGTACAGTTTCCAGCCAACGACAAGCTGCAATTGACCGATTGTGCTAAATAAACTGACTTTCTGCTTCACAACCACTATTGTACGTTCAAAGAGTTAAATCCATTTACACGCCGGCTGGCGGTAATATTTTTTGGGTGATCAGTGCATTCCAGTGACAGAAACGTACAGTTTCCAGCCAACGGCAAGCTGCAATTGACCGATTGTGTATAATAAACTGACTTTCTGCTTCACAACCACTATTGTACGTTCAAAGAGTTAAATCCATTTACACGCCGGCTGGCGGTAATATTTTTTGGGTGATTAGTGCATTCCACTGACATAAACGTACAGTTTCCAGCCAACGGCAAGCTGCAATTGACCGATTGTGCTAAATAAACTGACTTTCTGCTTCACAACCACTATTGTACGTTCAAAGAGTTAGATCCATTTACACGCCGGGTGGCGGTAATATTTTTTGGGTGATTAGTGCATTCCAGTGACATAAATGTACAGTTTCCAGCCAACGGCAAGCTGCAATTGACCTATTGTGCTAAATAAACTGACTTTCTGCTTCACAACCACTATTGTACGTTCAAAGAGTTAAATCCATTTACACGCCGGCTGGCGGTAATATTTTTTGGGTGATTAGTGCATTCCAGTGACAGAAACGTACAGTTTCCAGCCAACGGCAAGCTGCAATTGACCGATTGTGTACAATAAACTGACTTTCTGCTTCACAACCACTATAGTACGTTCAAAGAGTTAAATCCATTTACACGCCGGCTGGCGGTAATATTTTTTGGGTGATTAGTGCATTCCAGTGACATAAACGTACAGTTTCCAGCCAACGGCAAGCTGCAATTGACCGATTGTGCTAAATAAACTGACTTTCTGCTTCACAACCACTATTGTACGTTCAAAGAGTTAAATCCATTTACACGCCGGCTGGCAGTAATATTTTTTGGGTGATTAGTGCATTCCAGTGACAGAAACGTACAGTTTCCAGCCAACGGCAAGCTGCAATTGACCGATTGTGCTAAATAAACTGACTTTCTGCTTCACAACCACTATTGTACGTTCAAAGAGTTAAATCCATTTACACGCCGGCTGGCGGTAATATTTTTTGGGCGATTAGTGCATTCCAGTGACAGAAACGTACAGTTTCCAGCCAACGGCAAGCTGCAATTGACCGATTGTGCTAAATAAACTGACTTTCTGCTTCACAACCACTATTGTATGTTCAAAGAGTTAGATCCATTTACACGCCGGGTGGCGGTAATATTTTTTGGGTGATTAGTGCATTCCAGTGACATAAACGTACAGTTTCCAGCCAACGGCAAGCTGCAATTGACCGATTGTGCTAAATAAACTGACTTTCTGCTTCACAACCACTATTGTACGTTCAAAGAGTTAAATCCATTTACACGCCGGCTGGCGGTAATATTTTTTGGGTGATTAGTGCATTCCAGTGACATAAACGTACAGTTTCCAGCCAACGACAAGCTGCAATTGACCGATTGTGCTAAATAAACTGACTTTCAGCTTCACAACCACTATTGTACGTTCAAAGAGTTAAATCCATTTACACGCCGGCTGGCAGTAATATTTTTTGGGTGATTAGTGCATTCCAGTGACAGAAACGTACAGTTTCCAGCCAACGGCAAGCTGCAATTGACCGATTGTGCTAAATAAACTGACTTTCTGCTTCACAACCACTATAGTACGTTCAAAGAGTTAGATCCATTTACACGCCGGGTGGCGGTAATATTTTTTGGGTGATTAGTGCATTCCAGTGACATAAACGTACAGTTTCCAGCCAACGGCAAGCTGCAATTGACCGATTGTGCTAAATAAACTGACTTTCTATTTCACAACCACTATTGTACGTTCAAAGAGTTAAATCCATTTACACGCCGGCTGGCGGTAATATTTTTTGGGTGATTAGTGCATTCCAGTAACATAAACGTACAGTTTCCAGCCAACGACAAGCTGCAATTGACCGATTGTGCTAAATAAACTGACTTTCTGCTTCACAACCACTATTGTACGTTCAAAGAGTTAAATCCATTTACACGCCGGCTGGCGGTAATATCTTTTGGGTGATTAGTGCATTCCAGTGACAGAAACGTACAGTTTCCAGCCAACGGCAAGCTGCAATTGACCGATTGTGTACAATAAACTGACTTTCTGCTTCACAACCACTATTGTACGTTCAAAGAGTTAGATCCATTTACACGCCGGGTGGCGGTAATATTTTTTGGGTGATTAGTGCATTCCAGTGACATAAACGTACAGTTTCCAGCCAACGGCAAGCTGCAATTGACCGATTGTGCTAAATAAACTGACTTTCTGCTTCACAACCACTATTGTACGTTCAAAGAGTTAAATCCATTTACACGCCGGCTGGCGGTAATATTTTTTGGGTGATTAGTGCATTCCAGTGACATAAACGTACAGTTTCCAGCCAACGGCAAGCTGCAATTGACCGATTGTGCTAAATAAACTGACTTTCTGCTTCACAACCACTATTGTACGTTCAAAGAGTTAAATCCATTTACACGCCGGCTGGCGGTAATATTTTTTGGGTGATCAGTGCATTCCAGTGACAGAAACGTACAGTTTCCAGCCAACGGCAAGCTGCAATTGACCGATTGTGCTAAATAAACTGACTTTCTGCTTCACAACCACTATTGTACGTTCAAAGAGTTAGATCCATTTACACGCCGGGTGGCGGTAATATTTTTTGGGTGATTAGTGCATTCCAGTGACATAAACGTACAGTTTCCAGCCAACGGCAAGCTGCAATTGACCGATTGTGCTAAATAAACTGACTTTCTGCTTCACAACCACTATTGTACGTTCAAAGAGTTAAATCCATTTACACGCCGGCTGGCGGTAATATTTTTTGGGTGATTAGTGCATTCCAGTGACATAAACGTACAGTTTTACAGCCAACGACAAGCTGCAATTGACCGATTGTGCTAAATAAACTGACTTTCAGCTTCACAACCACTATTGTACGTTCAAAGAGTTAAATCCATTTACACGCCGGCTGGCAGTAATATTTTTTGGGTGATTAGTGCATTCCAGTGACAGAAACGTACAGTTTCCAGCCAACGGCAAGCTGCAATTGACCGATTGTGCTAAATAAACTGACTTTCTGCTTCACAACCACTATAGTACGTTCAAAGAGTTAGATCCATTTACACGCCGGGTGGCGGTAATATTTTTTGGGTGATTAGTGCATTCCAGTGACATAAACGTACAGTTTCCAGCCAACGGCAAGCTGCAATTGACCGATTGTGCTAAATAAACTGACTTTCTATTTCACAACCACTATTGTACGTTCAAAGAGTTAAATCCATTTACACGCCGGCTGGCGGTAATATTTTTTGGGTGATTAGTGCATTCCAGTAACATAAACGTACAGTTTCCAGCCAACGACAAGCTGCAATTGACCGATTGTGCTAAATAAACTGACTTTCTGCTTCACAACCACTATTGTACGTTCAAAGAGTTAAATCCATTTACACGCCGGCTGGCGGTAATATCTTTTGGGTGATTAGTGCATTCCAGTGACAGAAACGTACAGTTTCCAGCCAACGGCAAGCTGCAATTGACCGATTGTGTACAATAAACTGACTTTCTGCTTCACAACCACTATTGTACGTTCAAAGAGTTAGATCCATTTACACGCCGGGTGGCGGTAATATTTTTTGGGTGATTAGTGCATTCCAGTGACATAAACGTACAGTTTCCAGCCAACGGCAAGCTGCAATTGACCGATTGTGCTAAATAAACTGACTTTCTGCTTCACAACCACTATTGTACGTTCAAAGAGTTAAATCCATTTACACGCCGGCTGGCGGTAATATTTTTTGGGTGATTAGTGCATTCCAGTGACATAAACGTACAGTTTCCAGCCAACGGCAAGCTGCAATTGACCGATTGTGCTAAATAAACTGACTTTCTGCTTCACAACCACTATTGTACGTTCAAAGAGTTAAATCCATTTACACGCCGGCTGGCGGTAATATTTTTTGGGTGATCAGTGCATTCCAGTGACAGAAACGTACAGTTTCCAGCCAACGGCAAGCTGCAATTGACCGATTGTGTATAATAAACTGACTTTCTGCTTCACAACCACTATTGTACGTTCAAAGAGTTAAATCCATTTACACGCCGGCTGGCGGTAATATTTTTTGGGTGATTAGTGCATTCCACTGACATAAACGTACAGTTTCCAGCCAACGGCATGCTGCAATTGACCGATTGTGCTAAATAAACTGACTTTCTGCTTCACAACCACTATTGTATGTTCAAAGAGTTAAATCCATTTACACGCCGGCTGGCGGTAATATTTTTTGGGTGATTAGTGCATTCCAGTGACAGAAACGTACAGTTTCCAGCCAACAGCAAGCTGCAATTGACCGATTGTGTACAATAAACTGACTTTCTGCTTCACAACCACTATAGTACGTTCAAAGAGTTAAATCCATTTACACGCCGGCTGGCGGTAATATTTTTTGGGTGATTAGTGCATTCCAGTGACATAAACGTACAGTTTCCAGCCAACGGCAAGCTGCAATTGACCGATTGTGCTAAATAAACTGACTTTCTGCTTCACAACCACTATTGTACGTTCAAAGAGTTAAATCCATTTACACGCCGGCTGGCAGTAATATTTTTTGGGTGATTAGTGCATTCCAGTGACATAAACGTACAGTTTCCAGCCAACGGCAAGCTGCAATTGACCGATTGTGCTAAATAAACTGACTTTCTGCTTCACAACCACTATTGTACGTTCAAAGAGTTAAATCCATTTACACGCCGGCTGGCGGTAATATTTTTTGGGCGATTAGTGCATTCCAGTGACAGAAACGTACAGTTTCCAGCCAACGGCAAGCTGCAATTGACCGATTGTGCTAAATAAACTGACTTTCTGCTTCACAACCACTATTGTACGTTCAAAGAGTTAGATCCATTTACACGCCGGGTGGCGGTAATATTTTTTGGGTGATTAGTGCATTCCAGTGACATAAACGTACAGTTTCCAGCCAACGGCAAGCTGCAATTGACCGATTGTGCTAAATAAACTGACTTTCTGCTTCACAACCACTATTGTACGTTCAAAGAGTTAAATCCATTTACACGCCGGGTGGCGGTAATATTTTTTGGGTGATTAGTGCATTCCAGTGACAGAAACGTACAGTTTCCAGCCAACGGCAAGCTGCAATTGACCGATTGTGCTAAATAAACTGACTTTCTGCTTCACAACCACTATTGTACGTTCAAAGAGTTAAATCCATTTACACGCCGGCTGGCGGTAATATTTTTTGGGTGATTAGTGCATTCCAGTGACAGAAACGTACAGTTTCCAGCCAACGGCAAGCTGCAATTGACCGATTGTGCTAAATAAACTGACTTTCTGCTTCACAACCACTATTGTACGTTCAAAGAGTTAAATCCATTTACACGCCGGCTGGCGGTAATATTTTTTGGGTGATTAGTGCATTCCAGTGACAGAAACGTACAGTTTCCAGCCAACGGCAAGCTGCAATTGACCGATTGTGTACAATAAACTGACTTTCTGCTTCACAACCACTATTGTACGTTCAAAGAGTTAAATCCATTTACACGCCGGCTGGCGGTAATATTTTTTGGGTGATTAGTGCATTCCAGTGACAGAAACGTACAGTTTCCAGCCAACGGCAAGCTGCAATTGACCGATTGTGCTAAATAAACTGACTTTCTGCTTCACAACCACTATTGTACGTTCAAAGAGTTAAATCCATTTACACGCCGGCTGGCGGTAATATTTTTTGGGTGATTAGTGCATTCCAGTGACATTAACGTACAGTTTCCAGCCAACGGCAAGCTGCAATTGACCGATTGTGCTAAATAAACTGACTTTCTGCTTCACAACCACTATTGTACGTTCAAAGAGTTAAATCCATTTACACGCCGGCTGGCAGTAATATTTTTTGGGTGATTAGTGCATTCCAGTGACATAAACGTACAGTTTCCAGCCAACGGCAAGCTGCAATTGACCGATTGTGCTAAATAAACTGACTTTCTGCTTCACAACCACTATTGTACGTTCAAAGAGTTAAATCCATATACACGCCGGGTGGCGGTAATATTTTTTGGGTGATTAGTGCATTCCAGTGACATAAACGTACAGTTTCCAGCCAACGGCAAGCTGCAATTGACCGATTGTGCTAAATAAACTGACTTTCTGCTTCACAACCACTATTGTACGTTCAAAGAGTTAGATCCATTTACACGCCGGGTGGCGGTAATATTTTTTGGGTGATTAGTGCATTCCAGTGACATAAACGTACAGTTTCCAGCCAACGGCAAGCTGCAATTGACCGATTGTGTACAATAAACTGACTTTCTGCTTCACAACCACTATAGTACGTTCAAAGAGTTAAATCCATTTACACGCCGGGTGGCGGTAATATTTATTGGGTGATTAGTGCATTCCAGTGACAGAAACGTACAGTTTCCAGCCAACGGCAAGCTGCAATTGACCGATTGTGCTAAATAAACTGACTTTCTGCTTCACAACCACTATTGTACGTTCAAAGAGTTAAATCCATTTACACGCCGGCTAGCTGCAATTGACCGATTGTGCTAAATAAACTGACTTTCTGCTTCACAACCACTATTGTACGTTCAAAGAGTTAAATCCATTTACGTTCAAAGAGTTTACGTTTAAATCCAATGTACGTTCAAAGAGTTAAATCCATTTACACGCCGGCTGGCGGTAATATTTTTTGGGTGATTAGTGCATTCCAGTGACAGAAACGTACAGTTTCCAGCCAACGGCAAGCTGCAATTGACCGATTGTGCTAAATAAACTGACTTTCTGCTTCACAACCACTATTGTACGTTCAAAGAGTTAAATCCATTTACACGCCGGCTGGCGGTAATATTTTTTGGGTGATTAGTGCATTCCAGTGACATAAACGTACAGTTTACAGCCAACGGCAAGCTGCAATTGACCGATTGTGTACAATAAACTGACTTTCTGCTTCACAACCCTTATTGTACGTTCAAAGAGTTAAATCCATTTACACGCCGGGTGGCGGTAATATTTTTTGGGTGATTAGTGCATTCCAGTGACCTAAACGTACAGTTTCCAGCCAACGGCAAGCTGCAATTGACCGATTGTGTACAATAAACTGACTTTCTGCTTCACAACCACTATTGTACGTTCAAAGAGTTAAATCCATATACACGCCGTGTGGCGGTAATATTTTTTGGGTGATTAGTGCATTCCAGTGACATAAACGTACAGTTTCCAGCCAACGGCAAGCTGCAATTGACCGATTGTGCTAAATAAACTGACTTTCTGCTTCACAACCACTATTGTACGTTCAAAGAGTTAAATCCATTTACACGCCGGCTGGCGGTAATATTTTTTGGGTGATTAGTGCATTCCAGTGACATAAACGTACAGTTTCCAGCCAACGGCAAGCTGCAATTGACCGATTGTGCTAAATAAACTGACTTTCTGCTTCACAACCACTATTGTACGTTCAAAGAGTTAAATCCATTTACACGCCGGCTGGCGGTAATATTTTTTGGGTGATCAGTGCATTCCAGTGACAGAAACGTACAGTTTCCAGCCAACGGCAAGCTGCAATTGACCGATTGTGCTAAATAAACTGACTTTCTGCTTCACAACCACTATTGTACGTTCAAAGAGTTAAATCCATTTACACGCCGGCTGGCGGTAATATTTTTTGGGTGATTAGTGCATTCCACTGACATAAACGTACAGTTTCCAGCCAACGGCAAGCTGCAATTGACCGATTGTGCTAAATAAACTGACTTTCTGCTTCACAACCACTATTGTACGTTCAAAGAGTTAAATCCATTTACACGCCGGCTGGCGGTAATATTTTTTGGGTGATTAGTGCATTCCAGTGACAGAAACGTACAGTTTCCAGCCAACAGCAAGCTGCAATTGACCGATTGTGTACAATAAACTGACTTTCTGCTTCACAACCACTATAGTACGTTCAAAGAGTTAAATCCATTTACACGCCGGCTGGCGGTAATATTTTTTGGGTGATTAGTGCATTCCAGTGACATAAACGTACAGTTTCCAGCCAACGGCAAGCTGCAATTGACCGATTGTGCTAAATAAACTGACTTTCTGCTTCACAACCACTATTGTACGTTCAAAGAGTTAAATCCATTTACACGCCGGCTGGCAGTAATATTTTTTGGGTGATTAGTGCATTCCAGTGACATAAACGTACAGTTTCCAGCCAACGGCAAGCTGCAATTGACCGATTGTGCTAAATAAACTGACTTTCTGCTTCACAACCACTATTGTACGTTCAAAGAGTTAAATCCATTTACACGCCGGCTGGCGGTAATATTTTTTGGGCGATTAGTGCATTCCAGTGACAGAAACGTACAGTTTCCAGCCAACGGCAAGCTGCAATTGACCGATTGTGCTAAATAAACTGACTTTCTGCTTCACAACCACTATTGTACGTTCAAAGAGTTAGATCCATTTACACGCCGGGTGGCGGTAATATTTTTTGGGTGATTAGTGCATTCCAGTGACATAAACGTACAGTTTCCAGCCAACGGCAAGCTGCAATTGACCGATTGTGCTAAATAAACTGACTTTCTGCTTCACAACCACTATTGTACGTTCAAAGAGTTAAATCCATTTACACGCCGGCTGGCGGTAATATTTTTTGGGTGATTAGTGCATTCCAGTGACAGAAACGTACAGTTTCCAGCCAACGGCAAGCTGCAATTGACCGATTGTGCTAAATAAACTGACTTTCTGCTTCACAACCACTATTGTACGTTCAAAGAGTTAAATCCATTTACACGCCGGCTGGCGGTAATATTTTTTGGGTGATTAGTGCATTCCAGTGACAGAAACGTACAGTTTCCAGCCAACGGCAAGCTGCAATTGACCGATTGTGCTAAATAAACTGACTTTCTGCTTCACAACCACTATTGTACGTTCAAAGAGTTAAATCCATATACACGCCGGCTGGCGGTAATATTTTTTGGGTGATTAGTGCATTCCAGTGACATAAACGTACAGTTTCCAGCCAACGGCAAGCTGCAATTGACCGATTGTGCTAAATAAACTGACTTTCTGCTTCACAACCACTATTGTACGTTCAAAGAGTTAAATCCATTTACACGCCGGCTGGCGGTAATATTTTTTGGGTGATTAGTGCATTCCAGTGACATAAACGTACAGTTTCCAGCCAACGGCAAGCTGCAATTGACCGATTGTGTACAATAAACTGACTTTCTGCTTCACAACCACTATTGTACGTTCAAAGAGTTAAATCCATTTACACGCCGGCTGGCGGTAATATTTTTTGGGTGATCAGTGCATTCCAGTGACAGAAACGTACAGTTTCCAGCCAACGGCAAGCTGCAATTGACCGATTGTGTATAATAAACTGACTTTCTGCTTCACAACCACTATTGTACGTTCAAAGAGTTAAATCCATTTACACGCCGGCTGGCGGTAATATTTTTTGGGTGATTAGTGCATTCCAGTGACATAAACGTACAGTTTCCAGCCAACGGCAAGCTGCAATTGACCGATTGTGCTAAATAAACTGTCTTTCTGCTTCACAACCACTATTGTACGTTCAAAGAGTTAGATCCATTTACACAACGGGTGGCGGTAATATTTTTTGGGTGATTAGTGCATTCCAGTGACATAAACGTACAGTTTCCAGCCAACGGCAAGCTGCAATTGACCGATTGTGCTAAATAAACTGACTTTCTGCTTCACAACCACTATTGTACGTTCAAAGAGTTAAATCCATTTACACGCCGGCTGGCGGTAATATTTTTTGGGTGATTAGTGCATTCCAGTGACAGAAACGTACAGTTTCCAGCCAACGGCAAGCTGCAATTGACCGATTGTGTACAATAAACTGACTTTCTGCTTCACAACCACTATAGTACGTTCAAAGAGTTAAATCCATTTACACGCCGGGTGGCGGTAATATTTTTTGGGTGATTAGTGCATTCCAGTGACATAAACGTACAGTTTCCAGCCAACGGCAAGCTGCAATTGACCGATTGTGCTAAATAAACTGACTTTCTGCTTCACAACCACTATAGTACGTTCAAAGAGTTAGATCCATTTACACGCCGGGTGGCGGTAATATTTTTTGGGTGATTAGTGCATTCCAGTGACATAAACGTACAGTTTCCAGCCAACGGCAAGCTGCAATTGACCGATTGTGCTAAATAAACTGACTTTCTATTTCACAACCACTATTGTACGTTCAAAGAGTTAAATCCATTTACACGCCGGCTGGCGGTAATATTTTTTGGGTGATTAGTGCATTCCAGTAACATAAACGTACAGTTTCCAGCCAACGACAAGCTGCAATTGACCGATTGTGCTAAATAAACTGACTTTCTGCTTCACAACCACTATTGTACGTTCAAAGAGTTAAATCCATTTACACGCCGGCTGGCGGTAATATCTTTTGGGTGATTAGTGCATTCCAGTGACAGAAACGTACAGTTTCCAGCCAACGGCAAGCTGCAATTGACCGATTGTGTACAATAAACTGACTTTCTGCTTCACAACCACTATTGTACGTTCAAAGAGTTAGATCCATTTACACGCCGGGTGGCGGTAATATTTTTTGGGTGATTAGTGCATTCCAGTGACATAAACGTACAGTTTCCAGCCAACGGCAAGCTGCAATTGACCGATTGTGCTAAATAAACTGACTTTCTGCTTCACAACCACTATTGTACGTTCAAAGAGTTAAATCCATTTACACGCCGGCTGGCGGTAATATTTTTTGGGTGATTAGTGCATTCCAGTGACATAAACGTACAGTTTCCAGCCAACGGCAAGCTGCAATTGACCGATTGTGCTAAATAAACTGACTTTCTGCTTCACAACCACTATTGTACGTTCAAAGAGTTAAATCCATTTACACGCCGGCTGGCGGTAATATTTTTTGGGTGATCAGTGCATTCCAGTGACAGAAACGTACAGTTTCCAGCCAACGGCAAGCTGCAATTGACCGATTGTGCTAAATAAACTGACTTTCTGCTTCACAACCACTATTGTACGTTCAAAGAGTTAGATCCATTTACACGCCGGGTGGCGGTAATATTTTTTGGGTGATTAGTGCATTCCAGTGACATAAACGTACAGTTTCCAGCCAACGGCAAGCTGCAATTGACCGATTGTGCTAAATAAACTGACTTTCTGCTTCACAACCACTATTGTACGTTCAAAGAGTTAAATCCATTTACACGCCGGCTGGCGGTAATATTTTTTGGGTGATTAGTGCATTCCAGTGACATAAACGTACAGTTTTACAGCCAACGACAAGCTGCAATTGACCGATTGTGCTAAATAAACTGACTTTCAGCTTCACAACCACTATTGTACGTTCAAAGAGTTAAATCCATTTACACGCCGGCTGGCAGTAATATTTTTTGGGTGATTAGTGCATTCCAGTGACAGAAACGTACAGTTTCCAGCCAACGGCAAGCTGCAATTGACCGATTGTGCTAAATAAACTGACTTTCTGCTTCACAACCACTATAGTACGTTCAAAGAGTTAGATCCATTTACACGCCGGGTGGCGGTAATATTTTTTGGGTGATTAGTGCATTCCAGTGACATAAACGTACAGTTTCCAGCCAACGGCAAGCTGCAATTGACCGATTGTGCTAAATAAACTGACTTTCTATTTCACAACCACTATTGTACGTTCAAAGAGTTAAATCCATTTACACGCCGGCTGGCGGTAATATTTTTTGGGTGATTAGTGCATTCCAGTAACATAAACGTACAGTTTCCAGCCAACGACAAGCTGCAATTGACCGATTGTGCTAAATAAACTGACTTTCTGCTTCACAACCACTATTGTACGTTCAAAGAGTTAAATCCATTTACACGCCGGCTGGCGGTAATATCTTTTGGGTGATTAGTGCATTCCAGTGACAGAAACGTACAGTTTCCAGCCAACGGCAAGCTGCAATTGACCGATTGTGTACAATAAACTGACTTTCTGCTTCACAACCACTATTGTACGTTCAAAGAGTTAGATCCATTTACACGCCGGGTGGCGGTAATATTTTTTGGGTGATTAGTGCATTCCAGTGACATAAACGTACAGTTTCCAGCCAACGGCAAGCTGCAATTGACCGATTGTGCTAAATAAACTGACTTTCTGCTTCACAACCACTATTGTACGTTCAAAGAGTTAAATCCATTTACACGCCGGCTGGCGGTAATATTTTTTGGGTGATTAGTGCATTCCAGTGACATAAACGTACAGTTTCCAGCCAACGGCAAGCTGCAATTGACCGATTGTGCTAAATAAACTGACTTTCTGCTTCACAACCACTATTGTACGTTCAAAGAGTTAAATCCATTTACACGCCGGCTGGCGGTAATATTTTTTGGGTGATCAGTGCATTCCAGTGACAGAAACGTACAGTTTCCAGCCAACGGCAAGCTGCAATTGACCGATTGTGTATAATAAACTGACTTTCTGCTTCACAACCACTATTGTACGTTCAAAGAGTTAAATCCATTTACACGCCGGCTGGCGGTAATATTTTTTGGGTGATTAGTGCATTCCACTGACATAAACGTACAGTTTCCAGCCAACGGCAAGCTGCAATTGACCGATTGTGCTAAATAAACTGACTTTCTGCTTCACAACCACTATTGTATGTTCAAAGAGTTAAATCCATTTACACGCCGGCTGGCGGTAATATTTTTTGGGTGATTAGTGCATTCCAGTGACAGAAACGTACAGTTTCCAGCCAACAGCAAGCTGCAATTGACCGATTGTGTACAATAAACTGACTTTCTGCTTCACAACCACTATAGTACGTTCAAAGAGTTAAATCCATTTACACGCCGGCTGGCGGTAATATTTTTTGGGTGATTAGTGCATTCCAGTGACATAAACGTACAGTTTCCAGCCAACGGCAAGCTGCAATTGACCGATTGTGCTAAATAAACTGACTTTCTGCTTCACAACCACTATTGTACGTTCAAAGAGTTAAATCCATTTACACGCCGGCTGGCAGTAATATTTTTTGGGTGATTAGTGCATTCCAGTGACATAAACGTACAGTTTCCAGCCAACGGCAAGCTGCAATTGACCGATTGTGCTAAATAAACTGACTTTCTGCTTCACAACCACTATTGTACGTTCAAAGAGTTAAATCCATTTACACGCCGGCTGGCGGTAATATTTTTTGGGCGATTAGTGCATTCCAGTGACAGAAACGTACAGTTTCCAGCCAACGGCAAGCTGCAATTGACCGATTGTGCTAAATAAACTGACTTTCTGCTTCACAACCACTATTGTACGTTCAAAGAGTTAGATCCATTTACACGCCGGGTGGCGGTAATATTTTTTGGGTGATTAGTGCATTCCAGTGACATAAACGTACAGTTTCCAGCCAACGGCAAGCTGCAATTGACCGATTGTGCTAAATAAACTGACTTTCTGCTTCACAACCACTATTGTACGTTCAAAGAGTTAAATCCATTTACACGCCGGGTGGCGGTAATATTTTTTGGGTGATTAGTGCATTCCAGTGACAGAAACGTACAGTTTCCAGCCAACGGCAAGCTGCAATTGACCGATTGTGCTAAATAAACTGACTTTCTGCTTCACAACCACTATTGTACGTTCAAAGAGTTAAATCCATTTACACGCCGGCTGGCGGTAATATTTTTTGGGTGATTAGTGCATTCCAGTGACAGAAACGTACAGTTTCCAGCCAACGGCAAGCTGCAATTGACCGATTGTGCTAAATAAACTGACTTTCTGCTTCACAACCACTATTGTACGTTCAAAGAGTTAAATCCATTTACACGCCGGCTGGCGGTAATATTTTTTGGGTGATTAGTGCATTCCAGTGACAGAAACGTACAGTTTCCAGCCAACGGCAAGCTGCAATTGACCGATTGTGTACAATAAACTGACTTTCTGCTTCACAACCACTATTGTACGTTCAAAGAGTTAAATCCATTTACACGCCGGCTGGCGGTAATATTTTTTGGGTGATTAGTGCATTCCAGTGACAGAAACGTACAGTTTCCAGCCAACGGCAAGCTGCAATTGACCGATTGTGCTAAATAAACTGACTTTCTGCTTCACAACCACTATTGTACGTTCAAAGAGTTAAATCCATTTACACGCCGGCTGGCGGTAATATTTTTTGGGTGATTAGTGCATTCCAGTGACATTAACGTACAGTTTCCAGCCAACGGCAAGCTGCAATTGACCGATTGTGCTAAATAAACTGACTTTCTGCTTCACAACCACTATTGTACGTTCAAAGAGTTAAATCCATTTACACGCCGGCTGGCAGTAATATTTTTTGGGTGATTAGTGCATTCCAGTGACATAAACGTACAGTTTCCAGCCAACGGCAAGCTGCAATTGACCGATTGTGCTAAATAAACTGACTTTCTGCTTCACAACCACTATTGTACGTTCAAAGAGTTAAATCCATATACACGCCGGGTGGCGGTAATATTTTTTGGGTGATTAGTGCATTCCAGTGACATAAACGTACAGTTTCCAGCCAACGGCAAGCTGCAATTGACCGATTGTGCTAAATAAACTGACTTTCTGCTTCACAACCACTATTGTACGTTCAAAGAGTTAGATCCATTTACACGCCGGGTGGCGGTAATATTTTTTGGGTGATTAGTGCATTCCAGTGACATAAACGTACAGTTTCCAGCCAACGGCAAGCTGCAATTGACCGATTGTGTACAATAAACTGACTTTCTGCTTCACAACCACTATAGTACGTTCAAAGAGTTAAATCCATTTACACGCCGGGTGGCGGTAATATTTATTGGGTGATTAGTGCATTCCAGTGACAGAAACGTACAGTTTCCAGCCAACGGCAAGCTGCAATTGACCGATTGTGCTAAATAAACTGACTTTCTGCTTCACAACCACTATTGTACGTTCAAAGAGTTAAATCCATTTACACGCCGGCTAGCTGCAATTGACCGATTGTGCTAAATAAACTGACTTTCTGCTTCACAACCACTATTGTACGTTCAAAGAGTTAAATCCATTTACGTTCAAAGAGTTTACGTTTAAATCCAATGTACGTTCAAAGAGTTAAATCCATTTACACGCCGGCTGGCGGTAATATTTTTTGGGTGATTAGTGCATTCCAGTGACAGAAACGTACAGTTTCCAGCCAACGGCAAGCTGCAATTGACCGATTGTGCTAAATAAACTGACTTTCTGCTTCACAACCACTATTGTACGTTCAAAGAGTTAAATCCATTTACACGCCGGCTGGCGGTAATATTTTTTGGGTGATTAGTGCATTCCAGTGACATAAACGTACAGTTTACAGCCAACGGCAAGCTGCAATTGACCGATTGTGTACAATAAACTGACTTTCTGCTTCACAACCACTATTGTACGTTCAAAGAGTTAAATCCATTTACACGCCGGGTGGCGGTAATATTTTTTGGGTGATTAGTGCATTCCAGTGACCTAAACGTACAGTTTCCAGCCAACGGCAAGCTGCAATTGACCGATTGTGTACAATAAACTGACTTTCTGCTTCACAACCACTATTGTACGTTCAAAGAGTTAAATCCATATACACGCCGTGTGGCGGTAATATTTTTTGGGTGATTAGTGCATTCCAGTGACATAAACGTACAGTTTCCAGCCAACGGCAAGCTGCAATTGACCGATTGTGCTAAATAAACTGACTTTCTGCTTCACAACCACTATTGTACGTTCAAAGAGTTAAATCCATTTACACGCCGGCTGGCGGTAATATTTTTTGGGTGATTAGTGCATTCCAGTGACATAAACGTACAGTTTCCAGCCAACGGCAAGCTGCAATTGACCGATTGTGCTAAATAAACTGACTTTCTGCTTCACAACCACTATTGTACGTTCAAAGAGTTAAATCCATTTACACGCCGGCTGGCGGTAATATTTTTTGGGCGATTAGTGCATTCCAGTGACAGAAACGTACAGTTTCCAGCCAACGGCAAGCTGCAATTGACCGATTGTGCTAAATAAACTGACTTTCTGCTTCACAACCACTATTGTACGTTCAAAGAGTTAGATCCATTTACACGCCGGGTGGCGGTAATATTTTTTGGGTGATTAGTGCATTCCAGTGACATAAACGTACAGTTTCCAGCCAACGGCAAGCTGCAATTGACCGATTGTGCTAAATAAACTGACTTTCTGCTTCACAACCACTATTGTACGTTCAAAGAGTTAAATCCATTTACACGCCGGCTGGCGGTAATATTTTTTGGGTGATTAGTGCATTCCAGTGACAGAAACGTACAGTTTCCAGCCAACGGCAAGCTGCAATTGACCGATTGTGCTAAATAAACTGACTTTCTGCTTCACAACCACTATTGTACGTTCAAAGAGTTAAATCCATTTACACGCCGGCTGGCGGTAATATTTTTTGGGTGATTAGTGCATTCCAGTGACAGAAACGTACAGTTTCCAGCCAACGGCAAGCTGCAATTGACCGATTGTGCTAAATAAACTGACTTTCTGCTTCACAACCACTATTGTACGTTCAAAGAGTTAAATCCATTTACACGCCGGCTGGCGGTAATATTTTTTGGGTGATTAGTGCATTCCAGTGACAGAAACGTACAGTTTCCAGCCAACGGCAAGCTGCAATTGACCGATTGTGTACAATAAACTGACTTTCTGCTTCACAACCACTATTGTACGTTCAAAGAGTTAAATCCATTTACACGCCGGCTGGCGGTAATATTTTTTGGGTGATTAGTGCATTCCAGTGACAGAAACGTACAGTTTCCAGCCAACGGCAAGCTGCAATTGACCGATTGTGCTAAATAAACTGACTTTCTGCTTCACAACCACTATTGTACGTTCAAAGAGTTAAATCCATTTACACGCCGGCTGGCGGTAATATTTTTTGGGTGATTAGTGCATTCCAGTGACATTAACGTACAGTTTCCAGCCAACGGCAAGCTGCAATTGACCGATTGTGCTAAATAAACTGACTTTCTGCTTCACAACCACTATTGTACGTTCAAAGAGTTAAATCCATTTACACGCCGGCTGGCAGTAATATTTTTTGGGTGATTAGTGCATTCCAGTGACATAAACGTACAGTTTCCAGCCAACGGCAAGCTGCAATTGACCGATTGTGCTAAATAAACTGACTTTCTGCTTCACAACCACTATTGTACGTTCAAAGAGTTAAATCCATATACACGCCGGGTGGCGGTAATATTTTTTGGGTGATTAGTGCATTCCAGTGACATAAACGTACAGTTTCCAGCCAACGGCAAGCTGCAATTGACCGATTGTGCTAAATAAACTGACTTTCTGCTTCACAACCACTATTGTACGTTCAAAGAGTTAGATCCATTTACACGCCGGGTGGCGGTAATATTTTTTGGGTGATTAGTGCATTCCAGTGACATAAACGTACAGTTTCCAGCCAACGGCAAGCTGCAATTGACCGATTGTGTACAATAAACTGACTTTCTGCTTCACAACCACTATAGTACGTTCAAAGAGTTAAATCCATTTACACGCCGGGTGGCGGTAATATTTATTGGGTGATTAGTGCATTCCAGTGACAGAAACGTACAGTTTCCAGCCAACGGCAAGCTGCAATTGACCGATTGTGCTAAATAAACTGACTTTCTGCTTCACAACCACTATTGTACGTTCAAAGAGTTAAATCCATTTACACGCCGGCTAGCTGCAATTGACCGATTGTGCTAAATAAACTGACTTTCTGCTTCACAACCACTATTGTACGTTCAAAGAGTTAAATCCATTTACGTTCAAAGAGTTTACGTTTAAATCCAATGTACGTTCAAAGAGTTAAATCCATTTACACGCCGGCTGGCGGTAATATTTTTTGGGTGATTAGTGCATTCCAGTGACAGAAACGTACAGTTTCCAGCCAACGGCAAGCTGCAATTGACCGATTGTGCTAAATAAACTGACTTTCTGCTTCACAACCACTATTGTACGTTCAAAGAGTTAAATCCATTTACACGCCGGCTGGCGGTAATATTTTTTGGGTGATTAGTGCATTCCAGTGACATAAACGTACAGTTTACAGCCAACGGCAAGCTGCAATTGACCGATTGTGTACAATAAACTGACTTTCTGCTTCACAACCACTATTGTACGTTCAAAGAGTTAAATCCATTTACACGCCGGGTGGCGGTAATATTTTTTGGGTGATTAGTGCATTCCAGTGACCTAAACGTACAGTTTCCAGCCAACGGCAAGCTGCAATTGACCGATTGTGTACAATAAACTGACTTTCTGCTTCACAACCACTATTGTACGTTCAAAGAGTTAAATCCATATACACGCCGTGTGGCGGTAATATTTTTTGGGTGATTAGTGCATTCCAGTGACATAAACGTACAGTTTACAGCCAACGGCAAGCTGCAATTGACCGATTGTGCTAAATAAACTGACTTTCTGCTTCACAACCACTATTGTACGTTCAAAGAGTTAAATCCGGTTTTATTTTTGGGGTGCTTATTGAATTAAAGAGTATGTCAGACAACACGCAGAGGAGTGGCAGAGGAGGCAATGTTTCAGGAGCGAGCAGACGTGGCAGCAGAGGAAGGGGTCGAGGCAGCAGTAGTCGCAGCCAGAGGCCAGTGCTCCCGGTGTCATCCAGCGGTCGTGTCTCCACCGACAACCCTGCCGTCATCGATTGGTTGACTCGGTCGTCTTCCTCTTCCCATGTCACCTCTGACACCTACAGCCAACGGTCGGTGGGTACGTCAGACACAACCGTTAGTTGGCATGGCCCGGGAGCAAGCCCACTGAAATCACGTGTCCTCGACCTGCCCCTGTCCTTTGGTGTTCCCTCACCAAGCGAAGAAGTACTGGCGAGGAGAGTGGCTCGGTAGCCGGTCTAGAGACAGGTCTGTCTCCTGACCCACACGCAGTCGAGGGGGCTAGTAGTGACTCGGAGACCCTAATTGATGATGATGAGGCTGATCGCACTTGGCAGCCTCGTCGTCATCAGGCTATTGCTTCCGCATCATCAGGAGAAGAGGGTGCCAGCTTGCCAGCGAGCAAAACAGTCGGTGGGTTGCCCAGGAGGCAGCAGGGTCGCAGCAGTGTCAGTGGAGCCAAACGGCCTCGGAGTAGAGCACCAGCTCCACTGCAGCCTACCACCACGGCCAGTAGTGGTGCCGGTGTGCACGGAGGAAGTAGCAGTCAGCCAGTGAGGAGTAGCGGGGGCAAAGTTTCCTACTCGGCGGTGTGGCAATTTTTCGTCAAGCCGCCCGAGGAAGTAAACGTAGCCGTATGTCGACTATGTGGCCAGAAAGTCAAGCGTGGCCAGGGGGCCAATGTTGGGACTACAGCGTTGCGTCAGCATATGCAGCGTCGCCATTCGGTGGCCTGGGAAAACCGTGATAAAGATACGGCGGTTCTGCCTGCCCCAGCCCCCGCTCCATCACCCGCTCCGTTACTTGCTCCGTCACCCGACGTCAATTGCCCTCTATCAGCCAGTCAAGGCTCCAACACCTCTGCTGAGGGGAGTTGTCGCTTGTTGGCATCTTCCGCTCGTTCAGATTCTCCTTCTCCTGCTACTCCTCTTCACGGATTCCGTCAGTCTTTCTTGGAGTCCGTTTCCAAGAGACAACAGTTTGCGAGCACGCACCCGACGGTGCAGAAGCTGAACGTCCTCCTGTCCAAGTTGCTGGTGCTGCAGTCCCTCCCTTTCCAAGTGGTGGACTCAGCACCTTTCCGAGAAATGATGGCTTGTGCCGAGCCGCGGTGGAGAGTGCCAAGCCGGCATTTCTTCGCCAAAAAGGCAGTGCCAGCCCTGCATTCACATGTAGAAGAGATGGTGGGCCAGTCTTTGAGCATGTCGGTCTCTGCCAAAGTGCACGGCAGCGCCGACGTGTGGAGCTGTAACTACGGTCAGGGACAGTACATGTCATTTACGGCCCACTGGGTGAACGTGGTGCCGGCACAGCCGCACCAGCAACTTGGACAGGTCACTCCGCTTTTGCCTCCACGTTTGCACGTCCTTGGTCCGGCAAAGATGTCCGCCTCTACCACCTCTTCTTCCGCCGTGTCCTCAGCCGCCACCCCCGTGCCAAGTCCCATTACCCGAGCGGCATATCACATGTGCAGGGTGCAACGGTGTCACGCTGTGCTGCACCTGGTATGCCTTGGCGAACGTAGTCACACAGGGGAGGAACTTCTGAGTGTAATGAACAGAGAAATCGACAGATGGCTGTCTCCGCGCAAACTGAAAATCGGAACCATGTTGACCGACAACGGAAAGAACATGGTGTCTGCTCTGCGTCAAGGAAGGTTGTGCCATGCGCCATGCATGGCTCACGTGTTCAATCTGGTTGTCAAGCGGTTCCTAAAATCCACCATCCCACTGCAAGACATCCTTAAAATGTCACGTAAACTTTGCATGCATTTCAGCCATTCCTACACCGCAAAGCACACCCTCCTTGAGCTGCAGCGGCAGAACGGAATTCCACAGCATCGCCTGATCTGCGACGTTGCAACAAGGTGGAATTCAACCCTACATATGTTAGACCGCCTTTACGAACAGCGAAAGGCCATCACCGATTTCCTGATGTTACAAGCGGATAAAGGTACTCCCCTGTGTAACTTAGATGTCAGCCATTGGCAGCTCATGCTTGACACCTGCCGCTTGCTCAGGCCCTTTGAGGAGGCCACGCTATTCGTGAGTCGGCAGGACTATGGGATGAACGACGTCATTCCTCTGTTGCACGTCCTGGAACAAATGCTGTTAACAATGGCTGGTCAGGGTGCGGTAGACGTGGCGCACAGATCTCAACGCCACATGACCCCTGTGGGGGCAGGACAGGAAGAAGAGGAGGAGGTAGAGGAGGACATTGGTGCTCAGGAATTATTGAGTGAAATGGGTGGTTTTTCCACTCAGCGGACAGGAGTGGAGGAGCAGGAGCATCTGGTAGAGGAGGAGGAGGAGACAGAGGACCCAGACGCACCGTGGCAGTATGCTGTGGAGATGGAGGCAGGGAGTGACTCGCATTCCTTGGCACAAATGGCCCATAGCATGCTCGGTTGCTTGCGTAGCGACAGCCGAATAATAACCATCAGACAGAGGGATGACTTTTGGCTGTCCACCTTGTTGGACCCTCGCTACCGTTCAAAAATGGTGGCCTTTTTCACACCTGCTGAGAGGGAGGCCAAAATAACGTACTATAAAAACCACCTATGTAGTCAGTTGATCTCTGCCTTTCTGCGCCAACGTCCATCCTCAGACACTGTGGGCCCTGTGCGCTCGCGTTCCGCTGCCATGGCAGCAGGGGAGGGGTGGGGTGGTAGGAGAAGTGGCAGCTCCACCAGCAGTGGCTGCCTCAGTCTGCAGTCGATGATGAGTAGCTTTCTTCACCAGCGCAGTGAGGAAACTACTAACCAGCCGCAGCAGCAGCAGCATCAGGTGGACCTGGAGCAGGACCTCAAACAACAGGCTTGGGCCTACTTGGACAGCACCCTGCCAACCGAGGTAGACAATCCCCTTGACTACTGGGCAACGAAACTTGACCTTTGGCCCCAACTAGCTGAATTTGCCCTTGAAAGGCTGTCATGCCCGGCCAGTAGCGTGGCATCGGAGCGCGTGTTTAGTGCGGCAGGGGGTATTGTAACTCCGCGGAGGACACGACTGTCCACCCAAAGTGTGGAGAGACTCACGTTTGTGAAAATGAATCAGGCGTGGACTAGTCTGGCTTTCAAACCACCAGTTCCTGACACAACTGACTAAATCCGCCATGAATCATGCCCCAAACATGTTATTAGGGACAAATGGAAGACCTCCACCTGATCCGTACATTTGTATATATATTTTATTGAGAGGCTGCTGGTCGGCCGACTCATGTTTTGCACATTTTTAATGACTTATACTCTGCAGGTCGGGCCCCTCATGAATTGGGGTTTTTTAATTATTTATACTTCGCTGGACGACCGTCACATGAATTGAACCTTTTTAATGACTTATACTCTGCTGGTCGGGCCCCTCATGAATTGGTGTTTTTAAATTATTTATACGTCGCTGGACGACTGTCACATGCATTTAAACTTTTTAATTATTTATAGTCGACCAGTTCCAGACCGATGGAATAGCAATTTTTTAAAATATTTATTTGACACGTGTTGTCCATCTCATCAATGAGGTGGACTGTTTATTTATTGGCCACGGTTTGGCCCCCTCCTGTTTCTTACATTGTTAACTTGTTGTATCGGTCACGGTTTGGCCACATGTTTGGTTGTCTTGTTAAGATTTTCTGTAATGTACACAGTTACGCTTGACTTGTCGACTTTCCACAATCTACTAAGGTATAGCATCGCATCAAAGTTTTTTTTTTTTTTTTTGGGTCTAAACCATTTCTTATAATGTCAATTTGTAGGATACGCCGCTGTAAGGCGACCTACTTTTTTGTCACTGTGTAGACATCTATTTATAGGCCGATGTTTGGCCAGAAAGATATATTTAGTAATAACCTAGCCGTTCAAGCCGCTCACTGAACACCTCGGGAATTGCTTTGTATATCTGTCGCCTTAGGGGCTGCTGTCTGGCGACATAATTTTTTGTCACTGTGTAGACATCTATTTATAGGCCGATGTTTGGCCACAAAAATATATTTAGTAATAACCTAGCCGTTCAGGCCGCTCCCTGAACACCTCGGGAATTGCTTTGTATATCTGTCGCCTTAGAGGCCGCTGTCTGAACAGCTCATGAATTGCTTTCTATATGTGTCGCCTTTGAGGCCGCTGGCTGGACAGCTGATGAATTGATTTGTATATATGTACTTATTGTCCGCTGTCCGGACAGCTCATGAATTACTTTTTGTATATAGCCTTCCAAACCACTCTCAGAATAAGTCATGATATTCATGCTGTGTATAGCCTTATAGGCCAATGGTCAATCAAGTCGTGATTGTTATAGTGTGTATAGCCTTATAGGCCGCTGTCTTTACAACTTTATAATTCCATGCAGTATATAGCCCTATCGGCCACTTTCTGGCATCCAGTTGCTGTAGCCCCCATCACCACACTGTGCCACGGGCCCCTGTACCGCCTTCTCATACTGCTGCCAAATCCATCCTCTGCCATGTGCGTCTTTGTCGTCTGCTCACGCTGCTGGGTTCCAGTTTTAAACCTAGGCCTGTGTATGGCTTCCGAATACTGCTGCCTCCACCGTCACCCTGCGCCATGTGCCTCTGTTGTCTGCTCACGCTGCTGACGGCTTCCGCTTTTTAAACTAGTCCTGTGTATGTCTTCCGAATACTGCTGCCTCCACCGCCACCCTGCGCCATGTGCCACTTTCGGTTCTCCTCACACTGCTGCCAGGTCCATACTGATTCATGGCCCCCTGTACCGGCTCCTCATGAACGTGGTTCAGCGGGTTTGCATCACTTAACGGCAAATCGTTGACAAATGCTGGGACGTTCATTGTTGTGCGCATTAAGCCAGACACCAAAGGGCAGCACAGACCTGTTATTACTCGCTCAAGCATGGCTGAACAAAACCAGTCTCTACCACAAATTGGACCCAGACCTGCCCAGGGTCTCGTAACTAGATTGCATGGAGGAGTAGAGTCCGTTATCGGAATTAAATAGACAAAACGCCACACCAAAAAGAGTGGCCATTTCCAACACTTATTCCAGAAAGAGGAACAACCCGTTTCATATACGGCCCGTAGACGTTTCACGTCTGCCATATTCAGTCGATTTAAGACGCAAGCTCCACTTCCTGTGGTCTCTGACCGTCGATATACCTTTAAGTGTCAGCTTTGAAGCTATATTCCCTCTGGAGCACTGACACTGGTGCCCTTCCGTCAACATGCCTTTAAGTTTCAGTTTTCAACCCACAGAAGCCAAACTCTTGGGTATCCCAGAAGCTGCTCAGCGGGTCAGGGCAATAAAGCTCCCGGTTCGCAGGTTGTTCCGTCTTATGGATGGAAGTACGACGGTATATGATCTTCTTCGCACCCACGGCATTACCTCATAAAATTTCTGCATTGCATCTGCAATCACAACGCTGACTTCCCGGATCGCCACTCAGCCATTGGACTCTTGATAGTCGTCTCCCCACACTGCTGCTGGGGGGACTTTTTAACCTAGGCCTGTGTATGGCCTTCAATTGAAGCTGCTTCCGCTCCGCCACTCTGCCATTGGACTCTTGATAGTCGTCTCCCCACGCTGCTGCTGGGGGGACTTTTTAACATAGGCCTCTGTATGGCCTTTAATTGAAACTGATTACGCTCCGCCACTCTGCCATGGGCCTCTTGGGTATCCCAGAAGCTGCTCAGCGGGTCAGGGCAATAAAGCTCCCGGTTTGCAGGTTGTTCCGTCTTATGGATGGAAGTACGACGGTATATGATCTTCTTCGCACCCACGGCATCACCTCATAGAATCTCTGCATTGCATCTGCAATCACAACGCTGACTTCCCGGATCGCCACTCAACCATTGGACTCTTGATAGTCGTCTCCCCACACTGCTGCTGGGGGGACTTTTTAACCTAGGCCTGTGTATGGCCTTCAATTGAAGCTGCTTCCGCTCCGCCACTCTGCCATTGGACTCTTGATAGTCGTCTCCCCACGCTGCTGCTGGGAGGACTTTTTAACATAGGCCTCTGTATGGCCTTTAATTGAAGCTGCTTACGCTCCGCCACTCTGCCATGGGCCTCTTGGGTATCCCAGAAGCTGCTCAGCGGGTCAGGGCAATAAAGCTCCCGGTTCGCAGGTTGTTCCGTCTTATGGATGGAAGTACGACGGTATATGATCTTCTTCGCACCCACGGCATCACCTCATAGAATCTCTGCATTGCATCTGCAATCACAACGCTGACTTCCCGGATCGCCACTCAGCCATTGGACTCTTGATAGTCGTCTCCCCACACTGCTGCTGGGGGGACTTTTTAACCTAGGCCTGTGTATGGCCTTCAATTGAAGCTGCTTCTGCTCCGCCACTCTGCCATTGGACTCTTGATAGTCGTCTCCCCACACTGCTGCTGGGGGGACTTTTTAACATAGGCCTCTGTATGGCCTTCAATTTAAGCTGCTTACGCTTCGCCACTCTGCCATGGGCCCCTGTACCGCCTCCTCTTGCTGCTGCCAGGTCCAGAGTATGTCATGGGTCCCTGTATGGCCTCCCATTGCTGCTGACTTCATCGCCAGACTCTGCCATGTGCCACTTTCAGGTCTCCTTACACTGTTGGTGGGTTCCATTTTGTGATAGGGTGCTGTATGGCCTTCCATTGCTGCTGCCTCCACCGCCACCCTGCGCCATGTGCCTCTGTCGTCTGCTCACGCTGCTGACGGCTTCCGCTTTTTAACCGAGGCCTGTGTTTGGCTTCCGAATACTGCTGCATCCACCGCCACCCTGCGCCATGTGTCTCTGTCATCTGCTCACGCTGCTGACGGCTTCCGCTTTTTAACCTAGGCCTGTGTATGGCTTCAGAATAATGCTGCATCCACCGCCACCCTGCGCCATGTGTCTCTGTCGTCTGCTCACGCTGCTGACGGCTTCCGCTTTTTAACCTAGGCCTGTGTATGGCTTCAGAATAATGCTGCCTACACCGCCACCCTGCGCCATGTGCCTCTGTCGTCTGCTCACGCTGCTGCCAGGTCCATACTGATTCATAGCCCCCTGTACCGGCTCCTCATGAACGTGGTTCAGCGGGTTTGCATCACTTAACGGCAAATCGTTGACAAACGCTGGGACGTTCAGTGTTGTGCGCATTAAGCCAGACACCAAAGGGCAGCACAGACCTGTTATTACTCGCTCAAGCATGGCTGAACAAAACCAGTCTCTACCACAAATTGGACCCAGACCTGCCAGGGTCTCGTAAGTAGATTGCACGGAGGAGTAGAGTCCGTTATTGGAATTAACTGTGAGGGACTTTTAAACCTAGGTCTGTGTATGGCCTTCAATTGAAGCTGCTTCTGCTCCGCCACTCTGCCATTGGACTCTTGATAGTCGTCTCCCCACGCTGCTGCTGGGGGGACTTTTTAACATAGGCCTCTGTATGGCCTTCAATTTTAGCTGCTTACGCTCCGCCACTCTGCCATGGGCCCCTGTACCGCCTCCTTATGCTGCTGCCAGGCCCGTAATCTGCCATGGGCCCCCGTACCGACTCCTCATGCTGCTGCCAGGCCCGTAATCTGTCATGGGCCCCTGTACCGCCTCCTCATGCTGCTGCCAGGTCCAGAGTGTCTCATGGGTCCCTGTATGGCCTCCCATTGCTGCTGTCTCCATCGCCACACTCTGCCATGTGCCACTTTCAGGTCTCCTCACACTGCTGGTGGGTTCCATTTTGTCATAGGGTGCTGTATGGCCTCCCATTGCTGCTGCCTCCACCGCCACACTGTGGCTCCACACTCTGGTTTTGGCCCCGTGACTGCCCAAATGAGTGAAGTGTGCGGTGATTCTAAGATCGACGGCACTCATCTGCATGTCATACTGACTGACAGTATTATTTCTCTTCCCCAGCAGACTCCAAGGGCATTTAAATTAAAGGTACAGTGTTCTGCACTAATATAAAGGCTCTCTGAAGCCTAGAAACACCCTTTTTATAAGTTAAATTCGCAGCGAATATATTCGGCTCGAAGCGAATTTATTCGGCGAATTCGGCGAACCAGCCGAACCGAATTTTTGAATAATTCGCTCATCTCTAACAGGCAGTATAATTTTGCCCGGGGGCCCCATGTGTTATCAGTCCGCCCCTGGTAGGGGGCCCCATGAGATGCCCCTGATACCTTTTTCATAGGCTTTTTTGAGTTTGGGCAAGGACACAGGGGCCCCATGATCCCCTATTGCCCGGGGGCCCCATGAGTTGTCAGTCTGCCCCTGATTAAGGCGCTGCATTACTTTGACTGACAACTGCGCGGTCATGGCACACTGCACCCAAATTAAATTGACGTCCTTTTTTCCCATTAACTGAGCTTTCTTTTGTTGTTATTTGATCGCTTGTGCGATTTTTATTTTTTGCACTATAAAAAAAAGTTCAACAATTTTGAGAAAAATACAATATTTTTAACGTTTTGCTAGTAAACATGTTTAGTAAAAAAATTGTAAAAACTAATTTCATCATAAATTTAGGCCAAAATGTATTCTGCTCCATGTCTTTGCTATACAAAATCCCAATATGTGTAAATTAATTGGTTCACGTTAAAGTTAGCATCTACAAATGGCGATATATATACTGGAATGTTTTTATTTTTTAATTTTTACTAGTAATGGCGGCGATCAGCGACTTATAGCGGGAATGCGGCGGGCATTCTGGCACTGAGGGGGAACTGACTTGGTGCCACTGACATCCCCAGTGACAACAATACAGTGATCAGTGCTAAAAAAAAGCACTGACACTGTACTAATGGCACTGGGCAGAAAGGGGTTAACATGAGGAGCGATCAAAGGGTTAACTGTGTGCTGGGAGTGTTTTACTAGGGGGTGGTGTGTTGGTGCTTCACTGTAAGCACACTGCTCTGGATGGTTGTGCTGTGCACAGCCATCCAGAGCAGTGTGCCCAAGCAGACAGGGAGGAGGACTGTTAGTAAATAAAACAGTCTTCCTCCCCGTCGGTGATCATCGGAAATCACTGGGCGCCGGCGTGTAATTAAATTAATTGGTTCACGTGAAAGTTATAGCATCTACAAATGGCAGTATATATACTGGAATGTTTTGTTTTTTTTAATTTTTACTAGTAATGGCGGAGATCAGCGACTTATACCGGGACTGCGGCGGGCATTCGGACACTGGGGGGGGAACTGACTTGGTGTCACTGACATCCCCAGTGACACCAATACAGTGATCAGTGCTAATAAAAAGCAGTGACACTGTACTAATGGCACTGGGCAGGAAGTCATGACAGCCATGCAAAACAGTGTGCACAAGATGATACGGAGGAGTCAGCTCTGTTTTGTTTACAAACAGTTCCCCCCCTCGTCGGAGATGCTCGGCAATCACTGGGCGCCGGTGAGTAATCGCCTCGTGCGTGCCACCTACCCGGTGAAATGCATGGTAGTGCGTTTTTGCCGCGGTTTGCATTTTTATTCTGCCCAGCAACAAAAAAATTCCACTTTAACAAAAAAAAGAGCTGAAAATACAAAACACGGTAAAAACGCACCAAAAACGTGTAAAAAACGTGTGTAGAAAAACGCAAAACGAACTGTGAAAAACACTGCAAAACGGACAAGTATGAATGAAGCCTTAGGCTTGGGTTACATATATGCATTTTGCGTTTGATGCTTTCTCAAGTGCTTTTTGCAGTTTGTTTTGCATTTTTCTACAGGTGTTTTTGATGCTTTTTTAATGCATTTTGACTGGTTTTTACTGCGTTTTGAGTTTTGTTCATCTCTTTTTGTTGTTGTTGTTGTTAAAGTGGAATTTTGTTTGTTGCGGGGCAGAATAAAAAATGCAAAACGTGGCAAAAACACACTACATTTCTACTTTTTCTTTTTCTTCTTCTTTTCTTCTTCTTATTATTCTTATGTATTGCTCCCCTGTGTGCTCCCCTGTCTCTGCAAGGGACAGAAGTAATGATGGGGTTAAATGCTATAGACGGGACGAAAATCAGCCGTTTTTTTTACCGTTGGTGGTAACGTCGGCCGATCGAACGACCGATTTTTCAATTTTTTTTAAAAACGGCTGGTTTTCGACCCGTCTATGGCCTGGCTAAGGCTCACTATACATTATACAATTTTCTTGAGAATTTTGCTTTAGATTTACCAAAAACCATATAATAGGAGGTCAAACTTAAACAACACTTTCAATTGTATCCAATTAGGCAGATTCTTGCACTACATAGTGAAAGGTAAATCTAAAGGAAATTGGCCAGAAATTGGCCAGAAAATTGTATAGTGTATGGCCAGCCTAACTCTGCCTCCTGCTAGCGGAAAGTGGTTAAAGCTGTCCACTTTAATTTGACAGGATTTTGGAAAATGTGATCCCTAGAAATGTTGTTTATCCCAAGTCCCCAGGAAAATCTCCCAATCAGAAGCAGACAGCAGTAGGAGTACTTTTGACTGTGGCAGGAGCGGACTGACAACTCATGGGGCCCCCGAGCAATAGGGGATCATGGGGCCCCTGTGTCCTTGCCCAAAGTCAAAAAAGCCTATGAAAAAGGTACCAGGGGCATCTCATGGGGCCCCCTACTGACCCCGGGCCCTCGGGCAGTGCCTGAGTTTCCAAATGGTCAGTCCGCCCCTGGACTGTGGTCAACAGGACATAAAGCAAGAGAAGACTCCCAAAGAGTAAAAAAGAAAAAACAGTTCTCACCTTTCCCCATCCCAACCAAGACGAAAAAAAAGGTTTTGGCTAGAGTTTGAATTTAGTTAGTAAATACGGAAAATGAGATGAAAACCATTAATTAACATGGCTATGTTTTCCAGACAAAGAAGTTTAAGAAGACCAGTTCTTCAATCAGTTGGTCAAAAGGATGAACTCCAATGAATCCTATAACAATGTCACCCAGGTATCTGGCCTTCAAAGCCAAGCTTACCTGATAATAAAAGTAATTTTCTTTGTCTTGTCCTTTTTCACCTGGTTTCTTCCTCTACTTTATCTCCAACATCCTAACTGTCTATTTTGCCACCCACCATGTGCGAGAGAAATCCCGCTACATCCTCTTCGCCCACATGCTCGTTAATGACACCCTGTATCTGTCTCTTGGACTTTTGCTTGGAGTGTTGTACAACTTTTTGCGCATCCCAATGCCTATATGCTACTTCCTCATAATCATTACTGCTACCACTTTTCGTGTTACGCCTTACAACTTGGCAGTCATGTCTTTGGAACGCTATCTGGCCATCTGCTTTCCATTGCACTATTTAATGTTATGTACGGCTAAGAGGTCCTACCTGGCCATTGCGATCATGTGGATTGTTGGATTGATCATCCCAAATTTTGTAGATTTAGCTGTTCTGATTCATTCGGGTGCAAGGAATTTATTCTTTCAAAGCAACCTGTGTAGCCAGGAAGAGTTAATAGCTCTCCCCATACAGAACACATTAAGGTCGTTCACCCACATCAGCAGTTTGGTTCTGGTTACCCTAATCATTTTCTTCACCTACGTTCAGGTGATGTTGATTGCTAAGAAGACAGAATCCAAATCTTCTGCCTCCAAGGCTGGAAAAACAGTCATGCTCCACGCCTTTCAGCTCCTGCTGAGCGTTGTCTCTTTAACTTCCATGGTTACTGAAGCCTACGGAGGAAAGCTTATGGTCATGGCCAACTTTTTACTTTTCATGTGTGTGCCAAAACTACTCAGCCCCCTCATCTATGGCATTAGAGATGAAGTGTTCAGTAAAGGTCTTAAGAAGATGTATTTTGTAATTTGCAGAACTAAAACTGTTGCAATATATAAGTAAAAATAAAAGATTTGTTTTGATTGCCCGTTCATGGCCCTATTTTAAATTTCATAGGGATCCAATGATTTGGTATGTACACTACCAATTGCTATGGGGAGGGCTTGCTTTCCCGCTGGTAACTGGTGATTCCACCATAAATATCCTTATTAAGGCACTTCCTGTTTTTGGGTGACAATGTTCTTTCCTTGCTTACCAGTTGTCCAGTGGATCACTGTTGTCACTATCAGAAAATCATGGGAAATACCGTGGTGCAGTCATAGGAGTGCATATGGACAAGGAGTTTGCTGCAAAGAGGCTTCAGGAGGCCAGATGTGCTGATACGGGAGATTAAAAATTTTATTCACTACCTTGCATCTACCTTAAGTCACGTATAAAGTGCATACAGTGTTCTACAGAGCTTTATTAAAAGCAGTAGACCTTTCAGTGACAACAAAAGTTTAATTCATACACCTGCACTGGGGCCAACTTTGGGAAAGCAAATTACCTATCAATAAAGACTGGGGAAAACTTGGAACACTTAGAAGAAACTTATTAAATGAATGTGTAACTGCATGTAAGTAATAGACATGTGTACACCGGAAATTTTAGTTTCATTTCAGATGCATTCGTTCATTGAAGACTTTCGTTTTGTCATAGTCCTTATGTTGAACCGATTCGTTTTCGGAATGTGTTTTGCGTATCTTCGGCATTTGATTCTAAAAATGTTGCAATTCTTTCAAAATATTGCATATTAGTTTTCATTTTTTTTTAAGATATTTTTCAGTATTTTCAGAAATTTGGATTCATTATTCATACTATATATCAAAACTTTTTGATGTTTTTGGATGCCACTGAATAAATTCGGTGGTCCCGATTTTTTTCAAACCTAAAAATACTGTGGAACTGAATTGACTGACTGTGTCCATTACAAATTCAATTTAAATCACAACTTTTCTCAAATCCGAATTATTGAATGAATTAAAAAATTGAATCAATTTCCCCATGGGCCTGAACTACTATCACATCAGGTGATGTCAACCGAAGGAAATGAACGAAACAAGTGCATTCGTTGAATTCGTTAAAACTTTTTTTTTGGTTTCGTTGATATTTGTTACTTTGTTCAGTCAAAGATTCACATACATCTCAGAAAGTCAAATTTTTGTCCGAAAATCGATTCATAATGAAACACACATGCCTAGTAGGTAATGCTTCTGGAAAGGAGTGCATTCAGGATACCAGCTCTGCAAGGCCACTAAGCCATTATGACGCTACAGGTTTGAAAGCATACAATTATTTTGCCTATATTTGTGTACGGTTTACTGATTGGTTGTGGTAAAAATAGATTAAATATGTAATTATAAAAAAAAAATGCATAGACCTAAAGTGTATGTGTAGTGCTTACCCCCGAAGGAGCTGATGGATGTGTTGGGTCCCCTGTTCCTGTGCCCACAATTCTGCAAACAGCATCACACACATTGACACAGCATTTTTCCTAAATCCTAAATCTGCCCTCCTAAAATACAGTTCCTGCCTCCATGCTGCTAAACAAACCTACTTTGTCACTCTAATTATTACCTTGTCATCAAGTCCTCATTGACTCTACTCTACCATTAACTCTCTGCTTGGTCTCCCACCACCTTAACCCACCAAATGTCCAAGGAATTGCCGACCATTTAAAAAACAAGATTGATGCAATACGCGAAGACACATCCACTATACAGATATCTTCCCCACTTAACACACTTTGTCTAACAGCACAGTCAACACTTTTTTCTTTTGAACTGGCTACTACTGAAGAGGTTCCTATACTTTTCTCAGATGCCCATCTAACCAATTGTCTCCTGGATCTTGTTCCTTCACAACTACTACAGTCACTCTCTTTGCTCTCTCACTCATATCTTCAATCTCTTCCTATCTACTGGTACCTTCCCCTCCCCTCTAAAGCATGCACAGATCACTTCCATACTTGAAAAGCCCTCACTGGACCCCACCAATCTGATTAACTTAAGACCTATCTCATCACTCCCATTCACCTCTAAACTTTTAGAACGCTTAGTCTACAATCGTCTTAGCTTCTACTTCACTGAAAACAACTTTCTTGACCCCTTACAGTCTGGCTTTCCCTCGCAGCACTCCACAGAAACTGCCCTACTAAAACTCTAATGATTTATTAACTGCTAAAACCGATGGCCACTGCTTTATACTCTTACTACTGGACCTCTTTGCGACCTTTGATACTGTTGACCACCCGTTCCTTCTCAATAAACTCCCCTCCGTTGGCCTCCAAGATTCTGCTCTATTCTGGTTCTCCTATCTATGACAGCACTCCTTCAGTGTTACCTATAACTCTGTCTCCTCCTCTCCACTTCCTCTTTCTGTAGGGGTTCCCTAAAGCTCTGTTCTTGGACCCCTTCTCTTCTTTATCTACACCTCCTCTCTTGGTCACGAGATAACCTCCCATGGCTTCCAATACCATCTCTACACTGATGTCACCCAAACACATCTCTTTACTCCTCTCCTCACCCCTTCAGTCTCCTCGCCCATTACTAACTGACATATCAACATGGATGTCACACCACTTCCTTAACTACTTGCCAACCGCAGATAGCCAAAGATAGCCAGCCAGTTCTGGGAGGGCGTCATATGACGTCCTCCAAGAACGCGCTCTCCGGCGCTCGTGCTCTCTGGCGATCTCCATGATCACTGTGTCCTACAGACACAGCTGATCACGTGATGTGGTAAAAGGCCAATCACAGCGGCCTTTTACCACGTGATCAGCCGTGTCCAATGACACGCTGATCACCGGGAAATGCAATTCCTGGTTCTTGGCTGCACTTTGATAAAAATTTCATATGGGTACAATCTTGCATGACCGTGCAATTGTCAATCAAAGTGCGACAGCGCTGAAAGCTGAAAATTGGCCTGGTAAAGAAGGGGGTATACAGTCAAGTCCATAAATATTGGGACATCGAATTGTGTCGATGTCCTAATATTTATGGACCTGACTGTAAGTGCCCGGTGGGCAAGTGGTTAAAATAAATCTGTCTAAAACCAAGCTGATGATATTCCCTCCTGCTCATGCTGTCAGGGCTCCCAGGTGTGATCAGAGGTGTGTGACTGACGCAGGGAAACGCAGACTTCAGATATGTGATAAACAATATAGTTTATTAACACTAACAATACAAACATAAACGCAGTGCAATACTAAACATAATACAGTGCAAACAAACCAAACCAACCACCCACAGATAACAGTACATACAAGCAAGCGTCGTCAGGCAGGCCGGGTCAATATCAATTGGGCAGGTAGGTACAGGGGGAGCAAGCGGAGATTGGTCGGGGTCACAGGCCAGGTTCAGCAGGTAGCTAGCAGCGTAGTACAGAGGGTCAGGCAGAGGGATGGTCAGGGTCACAAGCCAGGGATCAGAACAGGTAGCAGGCAGCGTAGTACAGAGGGTCAGGCAGAGGGATGGTCAGACAAGCCAGGGATCAGAACAGGTAGCAGAGAATCAGACAGGAACAGAGAGCAGGAACAGGATACAGGGCCCAAGAGAAACACAACACCAAGGCAGAGTCTGCAAGTCTGGCCATCCCTTAAATACCCCAGCATAATCAGTTCCAGGTGTTAGCTGGCTGCAAAGTTGAGTCTCTGATTGCTGGGAGCACCCGCTGGCCAGCCCTGGTACTGCAGATCAAAAGGCAGGTGAGTCCCACCATTGCTGGCTAGTCCATTCCTGACAGTACCCCCCCCTCAAGGAGCGGCCTCAGGACGCTCCAAACAGTCCTAGCTGGGCAAAATGTTCCACCGCCCGGGTCTGGTAACTGGTGGGATATCAAAGACTGGCACACCGGGCAGGACTCCGGGCAGCGGCACACCGGGCAGGACTCCGGGCAGCGGCACACCGGGCAGGGGCACACCGGGCAGAGGCACATTGGGCAGAGGCACATCGGGCCGGACTCCGGGCAGAGGCACATCGGATTACCAGGCGAAGCAGCAGGCACCGGGCCACCAGGCGGAGCAGCAGGCATCGGGCCCCCAGGCGGGGCGACAGGCATTGGGCCCCCAGGCGGGGCGACAGGCATCAGGCCCCCAGGAGGGGCGACAGGCATCGGGCCCCCAGGCGGAGCGACAGGTCTCGGGCCCTCAGGCGGAGAGGCGGGCGCCGGACCCCCAGGTGGAGCGACAGGTCTCGGGCCCCCAGGCGGAGCGGCGGGCGCCGGACCCCCAGGTGGAGCGACAGGTCTCGGGCCCCCAGACAAAGCGGCGGGCACCGAGTCACCAGGCACGACAGTGGGCACCGAGTCGTCTGGCAAGACTGCGGGCACCGAGTCGTCTGGCAAGACTGCGGGCACCGAGTCAACTGGCGGAACAGCGGGCATCGAGTCAACTGGCGGAACAGCGGGCATCGAGTCAACTGGCGGGACTGCGGGCACCGAGTCGTCTGGCAAGACTGCGGGCACCGAGTCGTCTGGCGGAACAGCGGGCATCGAGTCAACTGGCAAGACTGCGGGCACCGAGTCGTCTGGCAAGACTGCGGGCACCGAGTCGTCTGGCAAGACTGCGGGCACCGAGTCAACTGGCGGAACAGCGGGCATCGAGTCAACTGGCGGAACAGCGGGCATCGAGTCGTCTGGCAAGACTGCGGGCACCGAGTCGTCTGGCAAGACTGCGGGCACCGAGTCGTCTGGCAAGACTGCGGGCTCAGAGTCAACAGGCACGACAGTGGGCACCGGGTCATCAGGTATCGGATTGTCTGGCTCGACAGCGGGCATCGGGTCACCAGGTATGACAGCGGGCACTGGGTCACCAGGCATCAGGTCATTTGGCTTGCCAGCGGGTACCGCGTCATCTGGCAAGGCAGTGGGCACCGGGTCACCAGGTATGACAGCGGGCTCTGAGTCAATTGGCACGACAGCGGGCACTGGATCAGGTACCGGATCATCTGGATCAACAGCAGGCATCGAGTCAACTGGCCTAATAGGATCGTCGGGCTGGATCAGTTCATCATGCTGAGTAGCGGCATCAGGCTGAATGCAGGCATCAGGCCGAGTAGAGGCATCAGGCTGAAGAGAGGCATCAGGCTGAAGAGAGGCATCAGGCTGAAGAGAGGCATCAGGCTGAAGAGAGGCATCAGGCTGAAGAGAGGCATCCGGCTGAAGAGAGGCATCCGGCTGAAGAGAGGCATCCGGCTGAGTAGAGGCTTCAGGCTGAGTAGAGGCTTCAGGCTGAGTAGAGGCTTCAGGCTGAGTCACGGAAGGCAGGTTCACCGGTTTGGATACTGGCAGGATGGTATTGGTTGGAAAGAATTTTCGCTTTTTTCTGGTTTTAACTACTGGAGCACTGCAAGTAAACGCAGGTCTGCAAACGAATGGAGCAGCTGGAGACAGAGAAAAACTGGAGGATGGAACAGGAGAGGGAGCAGTTGCTACAGAGGGCTTTTTTACAGGGTTAAAGGCAGGATAGGTGCAGCGAGTGGGAACAGGGTACTGACATGCGGTAGATAGCCAAGTATACTGGGCTGTAACTGGAGGAGCTGGTGGGAATACAGGAGTAGAGTTAGAAGCAGGACTGGGTCTTTGTAAGCTGACTGAGGCTGGGTGCAACAAATCTGTCCATGTCTGCAGTAGGGGTTGAACAAAGCTGAGCTTACACAAAGCCTGTCTGGTCAATGACTGCACTGCGTTTATACAATCTCTTAGTGTCTGTGGTGAACATGTGGAATAACGCTCCAGAAAGTAACCCACATCATCCTCTAATAACCACACCAGGGACTCTACCTGGTCGGCACTAAATGGTGGCAAAAATTCATCCCTGCATTTGGGGGAACCAGATGAAACCAACTCAGCACAAACCTCAATCAAAGGCTGCACCTCAGAGAACTCTGTGCCCTGATCTACTAGAACATGAGCGAGCCGTATACATTCTAGTAGTTGATCCCTGGGATACTCCTTCAGAGTTTGATAAGCATACTCCCTGTCATCAAACACTAGCAGAGATAAATACACAACCTCATCCAGATCCATCCTTCCCAGCAACAAGTCAAGATGGCTTCCCTGTGCAGCCACTTCTGGTCAGGATTGGCCTTGGTGTAATGTCAGGGCTCCCAGGTGTGACCAGAGGTGTGTGACTGACGCAGGGAAACGCAGACTTCAGATATGTGATAAACAATATAGTTTATTAACACTAACAATACAAACATAAACGCAGTGCAATACTAAACATAATACAGTGCAAACAAACCAAACCAACCACCCACAGATAACAGTACATACAAGCAAGCGTCGTCAGGCAGGCCGGGTCAATATCAATTGGGCAGGTAGGTACAGGGGGAGCAAGCGGAGATTGGTCGGGGTCACAGGCCAGGTTCAGCAGGTAGCTAGCAGCGTAGTACAGAGGGTCAGGCAGAGGGATGGTCAGGGTCACAAGCCAGGGATCAGAACAGGTAGCAGGCAGCGTAGTACAAAGGGTCAGGCAGAGGGATGGTCAGACAAGCCAGGGATCAGAACAGGTAGCAGAGAATCAGACAGGAACAGAGAGCAGGAACAGGATACAGGGCCCAAGAGAAACACAACACCAAGGCAGAGTCTGCAAGTCTTGCCATCCCTTAAATACCCCAGCATAATCAGTTCCAGGTGTTAGCTGGTTGCAAAGTTGAGTCTCTGATTGCTGGGAGCATCCGCTGGCCAGCCCTGGTACTGCAGATCAAAAGGCAGGTGAGTCCCACCATTGCTGGCTAGTCCATTCCTGACACATGCTCTCCTCTATGACTGTTCCATCAAGATTAATAATGAGTCCCTCCCCTCACGCAAGGGTACTAGGTGTAATCCTGGACTCTGAGCTGTCCTTTTGGCCCCAAATCCAATTGCTTTCAAAAATGTGTAGACTTCACTTCTGTAACAGCTCTAAAATTCGCCCCTTTTTAACTAATGAAACCACCAAGCTATTCATTCACTCCTTTGTTACCTCCCGCCTTGATTATTGCGACTCCCTTCTCATAGACCTTCCTCTCCATAGGCTATCCCTTCTTCATTCTATCATGAGTGCTGCTGTCAGACGCATCCACTTTACCAACCGCTCAGTGTCTGCCACCCCTCTCTGCCAATCCCTCCACTGGCTTACGATTGCCCAGCGAATTAAATTCAAACTACTACTAACAACTTACAAAGCCATTCACAACTCTGTCCCAAGCTAAGTCACCAATCCTGTCTCCAAATATCACCAAAACTGTCCTCTCTGCTCCTCTTAAGATCTCCTGCTCTCAAGCTCCCTTGTCTCGTCTTTCCATGATCATCTCCAGGACTCCTCCAGAGCCTCTCCCATGCTCTAGAACTCTCTACCTCAGTCTGTCCTGCTATTTCCTACTCTGACTGCCTTTAGGCGATCCCTGAAAACTCATCTCTTCAGGGAAGCCTATCAAACATTCAATGAACTGAACTTTTATCAGTTATAACCTTTTGTACTACTTGCCCCACCCTATTTGATTGAAGCTCTTATGAGCAGGGTGTGACAAACCCAACCAGGACAGGGGGTTTTGAAGGGGACTGCAGGCTAGCCTCTTGCCCACTGCCCTCTTCTTTGGAAGGTGTGTGCCTGGGGACCTTTTGAGTAATTTTACTTTGGATTCAAGTCCATGTGTCAGGGCTCCCAGTAAGACCAGAGATGTGTGAACTGACACAGGGAAACGCAGGCTCAAGTATGGTGTAACAATATAATTTATTAAAGGTTATACACAAATATAACAAAACCAAACCTCCAACTGATAACAGAATGTACACAGACAAGAGCAGTCAGGGCTGGTGAGGTGGAGTGGTCAGGCAGGCCGGGTCAGGAACCATCGGGCAGACAAGACACAAAGGAGCAGGCAGAGTGTAGTCAGACGGGCCGGGTTAGGAACAATCAGGCAGACGAGGTACCAAAGGAGCAGGCTGGGGAGTGGTCAGGAATAGCCGGGGTCAGGACAGGCGGAGTTCATTCAGAGTCAGGATCAAAGCAGGATCAGGAATCAGGCAGGAAGCAGACAGGATGCAGGTACAGGGGCTCATGGGAAACATACACCAAGGCACTGACTGCAGGTCTGGCCATTCCTTAAATACACCTCCTGCAATCAGCCTCAGGTGATGGCTGACTGCAGGAGTGAGCTTCTGGTTGCTGAGAGCACCCGCTGGCCAGCCCTGGTACTGCAGCCCACACGGCAGATGAGTCCCACCACCATTGGCGAGTCCATTCCTGACACTATGTCTCCCCGAAACACACAGATTCTAAGAACTGGAGGACTAGGATACAGATTTGGGGCCTCTGTGCACAAACCGGCATTAACTGCTTCAAACCCCTCCTAGACTCAGAGACTCTAAGATTATAATCAGCTCAAAACAACCTGATGCTGAGGTCTCCTGCTGCTATGTGTAATCTGTAACCTGTTGTTTATGTCTGTTTGCTAATCCCCCTGATGTGATTAGTCCTGCCTCAACTTTACCTCATTACTTAATCATTGTGGGATGTTTACCCCAATGTGTAATATTTGTTTTTATTGTTCATGAGGGGACTGCTCCTATTTTTAAGTGTATAAAAACCTGTATTTCTGTTCAATAAATGCATTCCTTTGGTTTTTACCTTAACATCTTGTCTGTGTAAAATACTTGGGGTAAAGGGCTGGTATGGTTTGGAAGGCAGGAGGCATTATTTGGAGGAGGCGCTCAGGCAGGGTGCCAGGGGGTCCATCACACAGGGCCCTTTTAACCCTCTTTTATTCTATTGTATTGTAACTGTACTGTCTCCCTTTGTATTGTAAATAATAATAATTGCTTCTCTCTTTGGCTCAATAACAGTTTAGGGAATATCTTGTACGCTTTAATCGTTGATTGGGGTGTTGAGAACATGGGATACCCCAAAAATAATTTCTGAACTACTGCCATGGCCAAAAGATTTGAGAATGACACAAATATTAATTTTCACAAAGTCTGCTGCTTCAATGTTTTTAGATCTTTTTGTCAGATGTTACTCTGGTATACTGAAGTATAATTACATCCCTTTCATAAGAGTCAATATTTGCAGTGTTGACTATTCTTTTTCAAGACCTCTGCAATTAACCTCGCATGTTGTCAATCAACATCTGGGCCACATCCTGACTGATGGTAGCTTAGTCTTGCATAATTAATGCTTGGAGTATGGCAGAATCTGTGTGTGTGTGTGTGTGTGTGGGGGGGGGGTTCACCTTTCTCTTGAGGACTGACCACAAGTTCTCAATGGGATTAGGGTCTGGGGAATTTCCTGGTCATGGACCCAAAATTTCGATGTTTTGTTCCCCAAGCCACTTAGTTATCATTTTTGCCTTGTGGCAAGGTGATTCATCATGCTGGAAAAAGGGATTGTTCCTCCCGAAACTGTTCTTGGATGGTTGGGAGAAGTTGCTCTTAAAGGATGTTTTTGTACCATTCTTTATTCATGACTGTGCTCTTAGGCAAAATTGTGAGTGAGTCTCAGGATGCTTTACTGTTGGCATGACACAGGACTGATGGTAGCAATCACCTTTTCTTCTCTGGACAAAGCTTTTTCCGGATACCCCAACCAATCGGAAAGGGGGTTCATCAGAGAAAATGACTTTACGCCAGTCCTCAGCAGTCCAATCCCTGTACCTTTTGCAGAATATCAGTCTGTCCCTGATGTTTTTCATGGAGAAAAGTGGATTCTTTGCTGCCCTTCTTGACACCAGGCCATCCTCCAGAGGTCTTTGCCTCACTGTGCGTGCAGATGCACTCATACTGGCCTGCTGGCAGACTTAGTGAAAATTAATATTTGTGTCATGCTCAAAACTTTTGGTTTGCTGTAATGGAGGACACTTCTTTCACTCTCACTATTCTATTGCTGTGAAACAAAGCAGGACAAGAAGGTGAGAACTAGCTCCCAAGAGAACCACCACTGGCTGAGTAACCCATATAGAAAAAAAATATAATTGAAATATATTTAAAAAATATTCTTCCCAAATATATTGACATATATTTGAAATACTACAATTTTGTCCATATTCAATATATTTCAATATATTATTTAAAAAAAATATATATATATATATACTGCATGTTGAAATGCATTTTTATATATTACAAAATATATGAAAAATATTTTTAAAAATATATATTTTTTAAATATATTCTTCAGATTTTTTTTAACATATAAAAAAGTAATTTTCAACATATATTTTTACATATATTCGAAAATGCATTCCAAAAATGTAGCTTTGTATTTTTAAAGACATACAGTATATTTTAAAATGTATTTTTAAAAATATTTGTAATATATTTTGTAATATAAAAGCATTTCAACATACAGTATATATATATATATATATATATATATATATATATATATACATATATATATATATTGAAATATATTTAGAAAAATTGTAGTATTTCAAATATATGTCAATATATTTGGGAAGAATATTTTTTAAATATCTTTCAAATATATTTTTCTTCCATGTGGGAATGACCTAGACAGCAGAGATTTGGGCACAGTCACCAGGACTCTAGATTTAGGTCAGTACTCACAATGCCACAGGATCATCAGTTGCCTCCTTCGGACATTCACCAGACATTCTTCAGTGAGGAAGAAACAAAACTCACGATACCACAGGACAGCTGGGCACTCCACTTCTCTCCCATTCCACTCTTTAACAAGTTCTCCAGACCAAAATCCCAGCCCACACTTAGGCCCCCCAGCTATGCTACAGCTGGGACTTCGATGACCCTCAGGTAGTGTTCCAGCAGACTGCCCGTACGGATGAAGGCTCCTAGGCAGGTGGCTCCTCCTGCAGGACTGGACCCGGGACCAACAACACTCCTGCTCCAGGCCTCAGACTATTTATGGTCTCCCCAGCCACCTACTGGGCTCACTTCCCCAGGAATTGGCTGGGTCCCCATAAATCCGATTGCCCCTCTGCCCTTCCTCGCAATGTGATTCCAGAACAATCTAGAATGCGGGAGAAATGATCAGACCAGCAGTCTGTGAAACACTGAGCAGGCTAAGGTAATCAATAACTGCTCCACTGGCTACAGAGGAGCCAAACTACATTTACCTAGCATCCTAAACCTGAACTAGGAGGGTGCTACATTATTGTAACACATTTTATATACTTAATTAAGTATATTTTACTAGCTTGTGATCTCTGAATATTTAACAGTTGGTATGGGATCTTCTGAAGATTTGCAGTTTCCTGTATGTAATCTATTTTAGCAAAATAAAGGATTCATGATGGATTGTTTCCACCATTTATTACTGTAACAATGCTTTGGTTTTTCATACACTTAATGCACCACTCAGTCAAGAGAAACCTCAAGAAGACACATTTTATAGGCATGACAGTCTACTAAAAATGTAAAAGGAACCATAAATGAGTTGGAAAGCTGAGTGGCCTCATGTCTCCTTGATATAATATATATATATATTTTAAAAATATTTTTCATATATTTTGTAATATATAAAAATGAATTTCAACATGATATATATATATATACACTGCATGTTGAAATGCATTTTACAAAATACATGAAACATATTTTTTAAAATAAATATTTTTTAAATATATTCTTCAGATTTTTTTAACATATAAAAAAGTAATTTTAACATATATTTTTACATTTATTTGTAAATGCATTCCAAAAATGTAGATTTGTATTTTTAAAGACATACAGTATATTTGAAAATGTATTTAATATATTTTTTTACATATTTTGTAATAAAAACGCATTTCAACATACAGTATATATATATATATATATATATATATATATTGTGTACAGTGATGGAGTACTTGTCAGTCAAACCATCACATCACTGAACAATGGCCTGTTAGTGAAGGAGTATTCTCAGGCTGGTAATCAAGTGTTTGAACTCATAAATAGTAACAAAACCTCCTCTTGACGATGAGACGTTGAAACGCCTGGTATCCTCTCAGCACTGGGATGCTAATCCTCGGAAAGGCGTGCATCTTTTATGGCTTTTTGTCTTCCCTTTAAAGGATAAGTTCACCTTTTTTGGGCAGAATTTCACTTTTCAGAATAAAAAGAAGCGTTTTCCAATGCCATTCCTGGCCCAGCCATCCGATGTTACATAGTTAGTCTGGCTGAAAAAAGAGAAAAGTCCATCCAGTTCAACCATTAAAAAAAAAAAGTTATAATCCTATACCCACAGTTGATCCAGAGGAAGGCAAAAAACCCAGCAAAGCATGATCCAATTTGCTCCTGCAGGAGAAAAATTCCTTCCTGATCCCCCGAGAGGCAATCGGATATTCCCTGGATCACCTTTACCTATAAATGTTATATCCAGTTATATTCTGTGTATCCAAGAAAGAATCCAGGACTTTTTTTTAAAGCAATCCACTGAGCTGGCCAGAACCAACTCTTGAGGGAGTCTATTCCACATTCTCACAGCTCTTATTGTGAAGAAACCTTTCCATGTTTGGAGATTACATTTCTTTCCCTCCAGACATAAAGAGCGCCCCCTTGTCCTCTGTGATGACCTCAGGGGGAATAGCTCTACACCGAGTTCACTATATGAACCACTGATGTATTTTTGCACTGATGTAAATGCTTTTCTCTCACTTACCTCATCCACAGGACATTTCATTTTTTGCACTTTCTGTGAGATTTTGAAAGGATTTTCAGATTGCATCATTTCCTCTCGATGGTTCCTCAGTGTTCGCATCCTGTAGGCCACTTCCCAGAAGCCTTCACTTCCTTGTGGAATCATAGATGGGCAGCACAGTGGCTAAATGGTTAGCACTTCTGCCTGGCAGTACTAGGGTCGTTGGTTCAAATCCCAGCCATGGCACCTCCTGCCTGGAGTTTGCATGTTCTCCCTGTGTCTGCGTGTGGGTACTCCGGTTTCCTCCCACACTCCAAAGACATGCTGCTAGGTTAATTGGCTCCTGTCTAAATTGTCCCTAGTATGTGTATGTATGAATGTGAGTTAGGGACCTTAGATTGTACGCCACTTGAGGGTTAGGGACTGATGTGAATGTACAATATATATGTAAAGTGCTGTGTAAATTGACAGCGCTATATAAGTACCTGAAATAAAAAATTGATGAGGGTGTAATAGGGTGTGTTCATCACTCTGGACCACACCTCCCTCATTACAATACTACCGTCCTCCCATCAGCTATGTAGTACAAGGGCCTGTTTGATTTGATACCAATTGAATAGATTATTCAGGTGTGTTCTCCTATTCCATAGTTCTGGTAAAGGAAGCTGTACAGAGACTGTACAATCAGATTGCATAGTGTATGGCCATCTTTATACAAGTGCATAGCAGGCAGTGGACGGAGACACTCAGTTGTCAGGCCCTGGGTACTTCTCCGCATAGTGAAGACTGACAGTCCACACATGCGTTTGTTTTTGGGTGTTTTGGAGCGTTTTCACTCATCACGCACGGGGTAGCTCATTCACTTGAACACACCCAGAAAAAAAAAACGATCGCCCCAGAAAAGCTCCAGAACTTTTTTGGAGCGGAGCACGGTGCGTTTGCTGCACTTGGGGTGCCTTTAACCCTTTGGCGCCGGTGCCTCCTGGCCCTTTAAGGGTTTCAGAAGCCAGGAGGTGGGGTTTCAAGGTCATGTGACCGCCGTGATTCACCGTCACGGCGGTCACATGATCGGAAAATGTCCCGATCGAAAGAAGAGATCGGGACCTTTCCATGAGTAACGAACGTGTGTGCTGGGAGCACGCAGGGCGCGCGCTCTCAGCACATATGTTTTTGTTAATTGCACGCAAATGTACGGCCACTTGGTGTCAAGGCCGATGCCGGGAGGCCGCACATTGCGTGTGCAGCCGGCGTGAAGAGGTTAACATGTAATGACAACACAAAACACGACGCACATTTGCAGCATGTTTCTGAAATGCATGGCAAAGCTTGCATTTTCTGGGCATCTCATGGGGCCCCCTACTGACCCCGGGCCCTCGGGCGGTGCCCGAGTGCTCGAATGGTCAGTCTGACCCTCCCAGCGAACAACATTTTTGATTTTCGGACAAGAAATCGTTCAGAATTCGAACCATGTATGGCCTGCATAAGTCTCCATGCACACGCTGCGTTTTGATAACACTGGTAACGTTAGCTGCGTAAAGTCACGTTAAAAACGTGAGTTTTCAGCTTTTTTTGCATTGGCGCTTAGCTGCGTTTTGCCGCAATTAGTGTAGTTTTTTTAGCTTTTTTTAGCATTTTTAAAAAAACATTTTTTTTTGGTCAAAAAAAGTCCAAAAAACGCCGGTTTGCGTCAGTTTACCGTGACTTGCCACGTTTTTCAGTGTTAGAGCATTTTTAGTCCTCATGCACACAACATTTTTACAGCGGCTGTTTTTGGCTTTTGGCTTTTTGGCCCTCGGGCAGTGTCCGAGTTTCCAAATGGTCAGTCCGCCCCTGACTAAAATGCTGATGTCACATTCCTCCATAAAACATTTTAAAGTAAAGCAAATTCCCAAACTGGCTAAACATTACCTTCCACGTGCCTAACACTCAACAGAGTAACACTTTAAAATGAAGGGAGTAACTATCTTTTATCTCTTTTAAGTTCAGGATACAACAAGAGCTAAAAGACTCAATGGTAGATTCCTATTTCTGAAAGTCCTGAGTGGGTTCTACTCAAATTACCTAAGCAATGTTTATTCCTCCAAGGCCAATAACATTCCCTTCTTTGATGAACTTCTGTTGGAACTTTGCCTTGGGCCTGACTCTGCCGGGAGGAGATTTCAACCTATCTTACTTTAACCTAGACTTGATTCCTTCAACGGCAAATCATCAATACCATACAGGGCTGAAAAAACAATCCTTACATCTTACTGATTCCTGGAGGTCACTTTATCCAGAAGATTAGGACTATGTATTCTTCTCATTTCCCCATATTCAACCTACTTGCATTTACTATGTGTTTATCTCACAAGATGGCTTGCTAAATCTTACAAAGCCACTATCCACACACAAACTTTCTCAGACCACACACCAATATATATTTTCCTGTCGTTAGGAGACTAACCACCTAACGACTGGCTCTGGAGGCTGAATGCCTCTTTGCTCTCTTGTGAAGCAAAGGCCAACCAAATCAAAGTGCTATTAAAAACAAAAGTAAACATGAGGGCAACACAGTGGCTAAATGGTTAGCACTTCTGCCTGGCAGTACTAGGGTTGTTAGTTCAAATCCCAACCATGGCACCACCTGCCTGGAGTTTGCATGTTCTCCCTGTGCCTGCGTGGGTTTCCTCCCACGCATAGAAGACATGCTGGTAGCTTAACCACTTCCTGACCAGCTGTTGTATATGTATAAACAGCCACCTGACCCTGCACCCTGCTTGTACACACACCATGATCTGGTGTCCTCTGGACACTGTGAAACACTGATCATCAGATGGGACCTCTGTATGAGGTCCTGATCATGTGATCACTGATTGGCCAATCAATGATCACATGCAAAGTAGTAAGCAAGATGTCACTTGTGACATCATTGCTTACTATGTGTGAAATCTGTGAATTTTCACATGGTACAAGGCTATTCACAACAGCCTTGTACCATGTGACAAGCTGTGATCAATCACAGCTCATGCAGTAGTTCTCAATGGCTGCAGGAATGCAGACAGAGAGAAATGATTGCTTTTACATTCTATATGGGTGTGGTAACAATCAGTGTAAAAAAAAAAAAAAAAAAAAATCTTCATCACCCCCCAAAAGTAGTACAGTGTCACTGTACTGCTAGGGTGACAGTATGTAAAAAAAATAATAATAAAATAAACAATAATAAAAAAAAAGTTTAAAAATTATAATTTTTGGTTATAAACTAATTTGGCTTATTTATTTATTTTTTTTACTAAAAAGATAACGGAATAAATTTTGCCCAAGATTTATGAGGAAATGTTATTTATTTGCAAAATTTTATAAGAAAAACACTTTTTTTCTAAATTTTTGGACATTTTCATTTACATAGCAAAAAAAATTTAAATCCCAGCAGAGAATAAATACCACCAAAATAAAGTTTTATCTGTCTCAAAAAAATGGTAAAAAATTCATATGGGTACAGTGTTGCATGACTGCGCAATTGTTATTCAAAGTGTGATAGCCCTGAAAGCTGAAAATTGCCCTGGACAGGAAGGGGGTGAAAGTGTCCGGACTGGAAGTGGTTAATTGGCTCCTGTCTAAATTGTCCCTAGTACAGTATGTATGAATGTAAGTTAGGGACCTTCGATTGTACACCCCTTGAGGGTTAGGGACTGATGTGAATGTACAATATATATGTAAAGCACTACATAAATTGACAGCGCTATACAAGTACCTGTAATCAGGGATGTATTTACCACAAGGCACTTGCCTAGGATGGCATTTTTCAGGGTTGCAGCACTTACCCCCAAAAGAAGGGAGGAAAGAAGGGACATGCGCACCATGGGAACCAGGTGGGATCTGAGAGAGGCTGTGGGCTGCTTGATGGTGTATGTAGAGCCTGGCTCTTGTTCCCGGGGATGTCCGGAGCTGTGAAGATGAGTGTCTCTCTATCGCCAGTGGAGGGGAGGGAGGTAGTGGAAGGCTCTCCCGGGTGGGAGGCAGGGGTGTTGTTGGTCAATGTCTTTCTCTCCACGGGAGGGGGAAGGGGGGTCGTGTTGGTCACTGTCCATGGGGGCAGATGATTTTTGAGTTGCTTAGGGCAGCACAAAACCTAAATACACCACTGCCTGTAATAAATAAATAAACAAACATTTAATTTATTGGAGCTTACCATTTTGTAGATGTGATGGCTGCATTTGTTTTCTTTTTTAGGGGTTCTTTCTTCTATTTTCATTTGCTGATCTGGCCAGTATTCCCAGTACCCATATACAGAGTAGGGACTTTTAAAAGCACTTAGACAATGAATGTGGTAAGCATGTGAAAAAATTAAAGTTTAACCTACATAGCGGTATTCCCGAGTGTAGCTCGGGGTAAAATTTGAGTAACAAGAGCGGTAACCCCGAGCTACACTGGGCTTAACATGCGGCGTTGCTCAGGGGGTCCTTGCAGCACTTACCTTGTCCTTCGCTCCTGCAATGTGTCCCCTGCAGCGTCCCCGGCCATCTCCTCCAGCTGATGCCGGCATCCGGCTTCTGTGTTCCGGTCCCTGTGACGTCGGGACGTACGGGCGCCGGAACCGGCGGCAAATTTGAAATTTTTTAAAAATGTAATTTTTGCTGTCATTGCTGTTTCAATGCATTTCACATACATTTTGTCCCGAGTGCTTTGTCCTGCGCCCTGCCTGCATTTTTACTGTTCTTTCTGCCTGGAAACTTAGAAAAGTCCATGGCGTCCAAAAAGCGTCCCTTTACGTCAAAAGCGGTTTTAGACCGGCTAGAGAACAGCGATAGTAAATCAGAACCACTTGCAGAATTGAGTGATAATGATTCGTGGGGGAAATTCGTCATCAGACACTGAAAATGATTTTGCGACTTTGCTCAGCGATGTGCGAATTTGCCTCTGTATTTCAAATTTCAGTGTTTTTAGTTTGATTATATTATTGAATTAAGTTTATTATTATTATTATTTATGATTATTTATTAAATTATAATTTATGGTTTTGTGTTTCAAGTTTTATCATACCCGGGATGTTTAATAGACTCTTGTTCGTACAGATTTCAGGGAGTTGTTCCTAAAAATTACAGCCTACAATAAAAAAACTACATATTTCCATGCAAAAAAATGGTACCGCTTTCAGCACCAAAAATCTGAAATAATCATTCCGCCAGGGAGGTTAAAAGCACACTTTCTTTACTACATCACATGCATCATGGCCAGTTCAACATGACTAGTGCACCCGAGATAGGTTCATCCAGACCCCACTACACCACCATTACCCTTCCATACCAATCCCCTTTACTTACTATACTTACAGAAAACACAACACCAATTTTGGAGTAAATGGCCAGCACGGCCTTTTATTAACCAATCAAGTTTAAACACATCAACCATTCCTTATAACAGAAAACATAAAGAGTTGTCGTTGGTCTTTGAAGGCACCACCAAAACGATCCGAAATGCACCTGCGGACAACCATATTCCACTAGGCCTCCAGCCGCAACCAACCAGCTCGGAGACAACCATACTGTCCGCAGTGCAGCACCACCACCTTCCAGTTAAACCTCGGTTAACTGGGAATGTTCCCGGGCACACCATACCAACGATGGGTCCCACACCATTTTGTACCTTCAAGATAAGAACCGCCTCCAAAGACCAACCACCGCCCAGGAACCAAAATCACCCCCCCCCCAGGAGGAACACAACATTCACCAAACAGGGCGGGCGGGAGGGAAGCTCTCTTTCCCACGTCCAGCTCCCAACTGACGCCCCTCCCCAGAACACTCCACCCTAAAGTGCAGGAGACCCCACCTACACTCTCCTCTACCAACCAGATCCCCCAGCTATCCTTTACCAACCCTAATACTAACATTAACCCTTACACATCTTCCTTCCCACTCTGGGCCTAGTCATGCCTGCCCTGCGCTAATTCTTTTCTTCTTTTTTCGCTGCGGGCATTTCTTGACTAGTGCACCCGAGATAGGTTCATCCAGACCCCACTACACCACCATTACCCTTCCATACCAATCCCCTTTACTTACTATACTTACAGAAAACACAACACCAATTTTGGAGTAAATGGCCAGCACGGCCTTTTATTAACCAATCAAGTTTAAACACATCAACCATTCCTTATAACAGAAAACATAAAGAGTTGTCGTTGGTCTTTGAAGGCACCACCAAAACGATCCGAAATGCACCTGCGGACAACCATATTCCACTAGGCCTCCAGCCGCAACCAACCAGCTCGGAGACAACCATACTGTCCGCAGTGCAGCACCACCACCTTCCAGTTAAACCTCGGTTAACTGGGAATGTTCCCGGGCACACCATACCAACGATGGGTCCCACACCATTTTGTACCTCCAAGATAAGAACCGCCTCCAAAGACCAACCACCGCCACAGCACGCTGGGGGAGCCCTTACCCATGCGTGCCACACCACAACAAACCCCTCCGAACTCCATCCCTTAGACACAGAGACCAGAAATCCGCTCCAACCGCAGTCAGATGTACCCCAGCACTCCAAAGATACCTCCAAGTATCCACCTCTAGCTCCAGATGCCGGACCACCAGCCCCCCATCATGGACAAAGAAGCGCCCCACCTCCATGTCGACCTTCAGATCGATGCCACCCGCAGGAAGCACCAGGACATCTAGTGGGCCATCCCGTCGAGTCAAACGCTGCCCCCCTGCAGCACACGACCCCACAACATACCCGGCACACCCATCCAGCCGACAGAAGCTTCCTGCCCAGCCAACCCCAGCTGCCTACCAGTAGGCCTAACATCAGCCCACCGGGCCCCCCAAGAACACATAGGAGTGACCCAGGATCCACACCAGGCCACACCGCTCCCTCTGAAAGAAAAGGACAAGCAATACCCCCAGGACAATACATCACCCAGACAGGACAGGCACTCCCCCCAGGCCATGACAACAGAACACGAGACCCCACTAGACCCCCAACAGATGCGGACAAACGCACAGTCGAAATCTCCGTGAATCCCACCTACCAATACGTGCGACCCATATCCAACAAACCCCACCCGGCAGCTTCCGTAGTAGCCCCCATCCAAAGCGAATGCGAAACACACAAGGACGCATCCAACCAGCCGCCGTGAAACACCGTCAGAAAACTGACACAAAGGGAATTAAGAGGACCCCTCAGCGTGCTGGAAAAAAGGACCCCTGCCCCACCGGATGATGGGATAGAAAATCTGGCACCGCACCCACTGGGCACACATAAGATGCTGGAAGAGCAAAGAACTGCACCCCATGCACCACGCCCCAACTGGTCCGTCCTAGACCGATGGACGAGCACCTCCACCCCAGTAAACCCAGCACACGACCACATCCCCCAATAACCCCCCAATAACTGATGTAGACGGACTACCAAACTCACCAAAACGCAATGCCCCCAAAAGGCCACCGCAAAGGCCGTACCGAAACAAACACCTCGCAGGCGCACAAACCAAGACCCTAGCAACTCAACGGACACCGGATGCCGTGAATCCCTGCAGCGATGAGCCCTACGGGAACCCCGAAGGGCCTGTCGAACCCAAAAAGGCTTTCGTGAAAAAACCCCGACACCCCAGCAACTTAAGAAGAAGGCCAAACCAGCCAACCGGCAATCAAACACAGCAGCCGACACCCCCCGCTCTAATTTCCGTGCCAAAATTACAACACAGCGAACCCACCTCAGGCCCCCACGGATCAATATTGACCCGCTGCAGCAGGTTTACCACTCCCGCCAGTAAAAATGCACCTGCGGACAACCATATGCCACTAGGCCTCCAGACGCAACCAACCAGGTCGGAGACAACCATACCATCCGCAGTGCAGCACCACCACCTGCCAGTTAAACCTTGGTTAACTGGAATGTACCCGGGCACACCATACCAACGATGGGTCCCACACCATTTAAGTCGAGTATGCAGACCATGTCGCCACACTCCCCGACTACCGGATCCAGCCTGCAACGACCCCAAGGCAAAATCCCACAGCCAGTCGGGACAAGGAACCCCGCGGTGCTCCTCCCCCAGCACCAACCCTCGGAATGTGTCCCACTGAAAATGAGCCAAAGCGACAACCAGAGTTTGCTCAACCCAGGGAGATGCACAGCATGAAGAAAAATGGTCAGCTGCAGGCAAAGCAACACGAAATGGCGAAGCAGGCCAACCACCGACCGCGAAGAAGCGGAGACCCGATTGATGACCCGAACCACCCCCAAAAATGTTACACCGAAAATGAACCTTTACTTCCGAAAAATGCTCCCCCCACACGGCAACCACCAGCACCACCGGAAAAAAAATACCAACAGCACCAAGATACGAAGAACAAACCCCCCGCCTCCCACCAGGAAGCAGGCCATGGAACTGCGCTCCACCGACTTCAGCAAAAGGCCCCACATCCCACGGAAGCCGCCGCATCCGGGAACAAATCCAGGTCAAAATAGCTCCCAGGGCCAGACATCCACAGAGCTCGCCTGTTGAAGGAATCCAAAAAGGTGAGCCAAATCAGCAATCGGCGGCAGAACACCCAACCCATCGGCAGTATACGGTAAGCGACTGCCAGGCCCGCAGCTGAAACTTACACTTGCCCAGTACCCCACGAATCTCAACTTTGAAGGCCAACAGCTTGTCCTCAGGCAGCCGGCCCTCCACAGCTCCGGAATCCAAACAACGCCCAGGAAAGTAATCACCGCAGCCGGGCCCTCCGTCTCGTCCAACGCCAGCGGAATAACGAAACGTTGTGCAATGTGTTGCAAAGTGGCCAGCAAAAACTGCACATACCCCGGAAGCTGGCGGACCCACACAAAGAAAATCATCTAAATAACGGATGACCGCAGGCACCCCGGAGACATCCCGCACCACCCACTCCATGCATGAACTAAACTGCTCGAACAAAGCGTAGGATATAAAACACCCCATGAGAAGGCACTTCACAACATAAAACGAGCCCTCCCAACGACAACCCAAAAAACACGAAGACCGGCCGGATGTACCCACAACAGCCGAAGCGCTGACTCAATATCCCATAACGCCAGGAGCGCACCACGCCCATACCGAAGAACCCAGAAAACTGCCGCATCGAACGACGTATACTACACCGCACCTGACTCTGTATCGATGGCGTCGGTCACCGACCCCACTGTCAGGAAAGACAGGTGAGGAATTAACCGAAACACATGAGGCTCCTTTTTGGGCACAACCCCCCAAGGGAGAAAAAGGAAACGGGCCGCCCACGCGGTCTAAACCCACTTCCTTACGCAACTTATCCGAAACCACCGCTGCATACTGCAAGGCCGACCGTGAGTTCCGCGCTAAAAGGAGGAATCGAAGTCAAAGTACACGGGATGCGGAAACCCTCCGAACAAAACTGGAACCGCCAGCAGAACCCCTACGCTTTGAGGCTGATTGTCCCGGGGAGAACGAACCACCAGCCCACCCCGAAAACAGACCAGAGGGCCTCGCCGGAGTCATGAGCTGTATCAAAGGCCACGGACCGTATTGTCCCAGCGCAATGACGGGTAAACCGCCCTACGCTGCCGAAACTGTGCAACGCACCGTAGCCCAGCGATCCCCCCTTAAACCCAGGAGCCTTGCTAATAGCGTCAAGGGAACAGAAAACGCCGAGCAATGCTCAGGGGCCGTTTCCCCAACGACACTGGCCACAATCGCGAAAGCCTGCAACCAATTAGCAAAAGCACGCGGGATAAACGAAAAAGAACGCCGCTTCTCCGCGTCCTCCCGCCTGCCCTCGTCAACCCTCGACCCATCGACAGGCAGCCGCTCCAAGTGCAAGAGCGTGAAGATCCCGACATACACACCTCACCCAATCTACTCCCGTACATCCGAATGTCAATGCACACCAACGGGCCCTCGAACCACAGGCACCCTGCGAAGCCGCCCGGCCCTGGCACCCCCTGCACCCTCACCCAAAACCGTGGATGGGGCCGCCTAGCCCAGAGCACCGGACCCCGCCGTAACCACCCCTGACCCTAACCCAGAGAAGAAAACACCAGGCCCCCATGCGTCCCCATTATCCTGCCCTAGGCCCCCGCAAACATCCCCACCTGCAGGCGGGAATCACACAGAAACAGGCCCAGCACTCCCACTACCGCCCAGCGCAAAGCGCCGCAACAAGTCCCCAGCCGGACCGCAAATCACAGACCCCCGCACCAGTACCCAACGAGATGACGCCACCCCCCGACACCGCAGAAGCCCGCCCCCAACAGTTCCCGGAGAGCAGCTGAAAAGAAGAGAGCAGACCCCAAAAAAAAATTGGTAACTCACCAGGCTGCCCAGGAGACGTCCCAGCAGCCGCGCGTCCAAAAATCCACCGGCGCCAAGCGGCCAGCTGTCGCCCCCGGATCGGGTTCCGATAGCTCGCCCTCCGATCGGTCCTCCTCCTCTCGATGACTGGATGGCCTCCCAGTCCCAGGAGCCACGGGTCCCGCAGGTCTGTGCCGCTCCTGCCGCCCAGCACCAGCCACGCTCCCTGACGACCCTGGGCACTTGCCAGCCCTCCGCCTAGCGCTGCACCTGTGGAAAATTTTTTTTTTTTTTTTTTTGATGTAGCCACTGCTCCATGCTGACAGGGGGCCCGCCGGCCGCAGCACCAGACAGCCCGGCAGCTGCAGCAGGACATCTCCCCTCGCCGGACACCCTCCCTGACAGGTGCCTTGTCAGCGGAGGAGCCGCTGTCATCCCGTCTTCACTGCCGTGCGGGCGGGGGGCGGGGCTTCGTCCACGAGTGACCCCGCCCCCCCGAACTCCGCCGAAGCCTAGGATTCCTCCCGGCCTACCCGGGAGCAGAGGCAGGAGAGCGCCCTGCCAGCGGGGGCCGGAGGGTCCCGAGTGGGGCTCCCATCATGGAGCCGAGCCCAGGGCTAGTAGGGAGAACGGGGGAAAGCTCTCCGGAGGCGCAGACCGCCCAGCACCTGGGCGCTCCCGCCCAACTACCTCCGAGGAGCCCGGGCCCTGCAGAAAAGCAGAGACCCGGCTCCGCAGCCAGGCCCTCCCCTTGGAGGCCGCAGACTCACCCAGCCCGGCCCAACCGTCCTTCTCATCCTGGCCTCCCCACAGGCAGACACAGGAGAGCGCCCTGCCAGCGGGGCCGGAGGGTCCCGAGTGGGGCTCCCGTTCTGGTCCTGAGCTCTCTGTGGGGCGGGCAAAAGTGCTCCGGAGGCCTAAGCACATGGGCGCTCCTGCCCCCCCTGCCGCTGGTGACTAGCCCGGGCCCCGCAGGGAGGCAGAGACCCGGCTCCGCAGCCAGTACAGCCCCTGCAAGCCGCAGCTGGGCCAAATGTCCCTCCCTGGCAGCTGCCACTGTACCTAAACCTCAGGGAAGGACACCCTGGTGGAGGGCGAGAGGGAAGCTCTTTCCCACGTCCAGCTCCCAACTGACGCCCCTCCCCAGAACACTCCACCCTAAAGTGCAGGAGACCCCACCTACACTCTCCTCTACCAACCAGATCCCCCAGCTATCCTTTACCAACCCTAATACTAACATTAACCCTTACACATCTTCCTTCCCACTCTGGGCCTAGTCATGCCTGCCCTGCGCTAATTCTTTTCTTCTTTTTTCGCTGCGGGCATTTCTTTAAAGTCCATGCAATATTGCCACAAATGTCATCTCCTTATAATATAGATTGTAAATAGTTCTCACTAAAACGTGATGGGTTTCGCATGTAGGGACTGTAGGAATACTGTGTAGGGTTCCCACAATCTTCGCCCCGCAGCCAGTCACATAGGTTCATTTTGGAAAACGTGTGTGTTTGCCGGACACACAAACGGCTGAAATTCGAGTCAAACTTATGTTCGACTCAAACATCAAGCCCAATTCTAGCAGGCAGGAAGTTCAATGAACTACCTAGAGCTCTCAATAATTCATTGAGAACTACAAACCCATAGATGCAAAGGCTGACGGGACTTGTAGTTTTCTTATTCACAGAAAACTGGCACAGCCAAGTTTTTTTCACATTGTGACAGATAGCGTGAGGGAGAAGATTCCCCGATAGCTGTCACTAATGGGAATCGGGGGGGAGCGGGGGCTAGTGCATTTGTTACATGTTGCACTCTCAACCACTTCCAGTCCGGACACTTTCACCCCCTTCCTGCCCAGGCCAATTTTCATCTTTCAGCGCTGTCACACTTTGAATGACAATTGCGCGGTCATGCAACACTGTACCCATAATAATTTTTTAGCATTTTTTTTAGACAGATAAAACTTTATTTTGGTGGTATTTATTCACCACTGGGATTTTTATTTTTTGCTATATAAATGAAAAAATCCAAACATTTTGAAAAAAAGTGTTTTTCTTATAAAATTTTGCAAATAAATAATCTTTCTTCATAAATCTTGGCCAAACTGTATTCATTTATCTTTTTAGCAAAAAAAAAAAAAAAAAAAAAAATTATAATTTTTCAAAAACATTTTTTACATTTCTATTTTATTTTTTTATATTATTATTATTTATTTATGTAATTATTTTTTACATACTGTCACCCTAGCAGTACATTGTCACCATAGTGACACTGTACTACTTGTGGGGGGTTATGAAGATTTTTTTTTACACTGATTGCTATTACACCCATAAAGCCTGCAATGATTTCTCCTTCTCTCTGGCTGCATTCTTGCAGCCATTGAGAAATACTGTGTGAGCTGTGATTGGTAACAGCTTGTCACATGGTACAAGGCTGTTGTGAATAGCTTTGTACCATGTGACCTCTGTGATCATTCAGATTTCATACGTAGTAAGCAATGATGTCAGAAGTGACATCTTGCTTACTACTCCGCATGTGATCACTGATTGGCCAATCAATGATCACATGATCGGGACCTCACACAGAAGTCCCGTACAACGATCAGTGTTCCACTCTGTCCGGAGGACACAGTGGGCACCGAATCGCGGTACTGCACGCTCCCAGGGAGCGCCCACAAGCAGGGGGTGGGGAGGCCATTTATAAACGGCCACCTGCCCCTGCACTGCTCCCGTCCGGAGGTTTATGTACATGGGCCAGACGGGAGGTGGTTAATATGGGTGTAGCATGTTACAAAAGGTGAACTTATCCTTTAAGGCACAATTCCAATTTGGGTTCATATAACACGGTGGATGAAGTGTGTTTAGCCTAGATCCAATTTTATTTATTGGTATTTGATCAATTACTAGAAAAGCACTTACTGGTATTTGCCACTGAGGGACGTCGGACAAGTTGTCATACCGCCAGACTCTCATCTCAACCAAACATTGGGATGTTCTTTAAGTTGTGGTTAGACACTTACATATTCTGCAGATTTGTCCGGTGTTCCATGTGGTGGGTAGACACTGCGGGGTAGATTGGACCCTGGCCCCTGGTCAGGAGGTACTTCTTTTGCCCCCAGGCTGGGTGCACAAGGCTGACTCTAGTGGCCAGAAAAATGCCAGGAACTGCATTTTGTTTTTTTGTAAGCTCTGCCCTTACTAAAGATGGCCACTAGAGTCAGCCTTGTGCACCTCATTTACTAAGATCTGGAGCTTCTGCACTTTGCAAAGTACAAGGTCTGTTTGCCTTTAGTAAATCAATTCCATAGCAGGGGCGGACTGACAATTCATGGGGCTCCCGGGCATATTAAATCATGGGGCCCCTGTGTCCTTGACCACACTCAAATCACACCCAAAAAGCCTATGAAAGGTGCCAGGGGCATCTCATGGGGATCCCTATTGACCCCGGGCCCTGGGCAGTACCCCCCTGCTCCATAGTGTGTTTATTGCCACTGAACCACGAAGCACCTACCCACACTCTAACCCCAAAAACCATCCCTACCAACCCCTAACCAATGGTATTGTATGGAAAAAAATCACTATGAAAATGTCATGCAATAGAAGGTTTGCTACCTATTTACAGTAAAGGAAATGAGTATTTGATCCCCTGCTGATTTTGAATGTTTGTCCACTCACAAAGAAATGATCTGTCTAAAAATTGAATGTTTGGTGTATTGTAACACTGAGAGACAGAATAGCAACAAAAAATTCAAAGTAAATGCATGTCTAACAAATGATGACTGATTTGCATGTTCATGAGGGAAATATGTATTTGATCCCCTATCATTCAGCAGGATTTCTGGCTACCAAGTGTCTTTCATACAGGTAACAAGCTGATATTGGAAGCAGTCTCTTAAAGGGAGTGCTGCTAATCTCATTTTGTTACCTGTATAAAAGAAACCTGTCCACAGGAGCAATCAAACCATCAGAATCCAAACTCTCTACCATGGCAAAGACCAAAGAGCTGTCCAAGGATGTGTAAGCTGTGTACCGGGGTGGGCTCCCCAGGATACAGTGAAGTCACGAACGAGGAAAGCAACCTCAACACCAGCTATTGCTACAAAAGAATTTTACTTAGATGTGGCAAATAAACACAACCACAAATGCTGGAAACATACAATATATTTACATACACCCAGCCCAAAGGCTGAGACCCTTCTGCTGCAGAGCACGGCGCCCCCTGATGGATGAAGGCAGAAAGTGCAGCAATTTACCTACTGGCGGGCACAACTAAGCTGCCACACCTTACCTGTTATTACCCTAAAAGAGCAGGATTCAGTGTATGGGTGCACAGTATGGGCTAGCCTGCAGTGCAGCACAACAGCTTACAATATTACACAAATCTACAGTATTCCCCCTCCCATAACTGGTCCTGTAGCACGTGCCTGAGTATTCCTTCTGAGCAAAACGCCAGTCTGGCTTGAGTTTGTAGGATTTTATCAGTTCTCCAATGTGAAATGTCACTTTAAGTTGTGGAGTCCTTCCAATGATCAGGAATAACACTTGTGGCCTGACACAAACAGAGACCCTAACTAACTAACTATAGGCCTGTCTCAGTCTCTAGGCACCAACACTGAAATGAGGTGCGTGCACAATCTTACCGACCCAGGACTGTATTTCAGCCGCTGATGACTCTGAAGAGAACAAAATTCTCTCCAATACTCATGCAATGTTATAAGCAATGGATGTTGCTTTGCTCCTCTGTCCTCATCAGCTTCCTGGCAGCAAATCTTCAGCTCTTTGGACAGGATTAGCGTCTTGAACACCATCAGATTCACTCAATGGGATTTCTGATTACGGAGGGCAGTCTTCACAGCTGGATGGCAACGGATTCTCCGATCACACAGCCCCCCTTCTCTCTCTCAAGCAAGGCTGCTCTTTCTCCTTTTTCCTGTTCACTCTCCAGGTGTAAAACCCCACCCCTTCATGAATAAAGAAATCTCTATGCAGTCTGAGGCTGTGTTAGAACAAAACATTGACATCTTGTAGCTAAACTGCAGAATGTCAGTCAGAACGTTTTTAATTTACTTCAGTCAGTGTTCAAACAATGAAAGCTGTTTCCCCATCTCACAGATGTCAGGGATAAGATTGTAGACCTACACAAGGCTGGACTGGACTACCAAACTATCACCAAGCAGCTTGGTGAGAAGGTGACAACAGTTGGTGCAATCATTCGCAAATGGAAGAAACAAAAAATAACTGTCAGTCTCCCTAGGTCTGGTGCACCATGCAAGATCTCACCTAGTGGAGTGTCAATGATCATGAGAACAGTGAGGAATCATCCCAGAACTACACGTGAGGATCATGTCAATGATCTCCAGGCAGGTGGGACCACAGTCACCAAGAAAACAATTGGTAACACGCTATGCCGACAAGGATTGAAATCCTGCAGTGCCCGCAAGGTCCCTCTGCTCAAGAAAGCACATGTCCACGCGCGTCTGAAGTTTGCCACTGAACATCTGAATGATGCAGAGAGGACTGGTTGAAAGTGTTGTGGTCAGATGAGACCAAAATCCAGCTCTTTGGCATCAACTCAACTCGCCGTGTTTGGAGGAGGAGGAATGCTGCCTATGACCCCAAGAACACCATCCCAACTGTCAAACATGGTGGTGGAAACAGTCTGCTTTGGGGTGTTTTTCTGCTAAGGGGACAGGACAACTGCACCGCATCAAAGGGACAATGGACGGGGCAATGTACCGTCAAATCTTGGGTGAGAACCTTCTTTCCTCAGCCAGGGCATTGAAAATGGGTCGTGGATGGGTCTTCCAGCATATCCATGACCCAAAACACACGGCCAAGGCAACAAAGGACTGGCTCAAGAAAAAGCACATTAAGATCCTGGAGTGGCCTAGCCAGTCTCCAGACCTTAATCTGATTGAAAATCTGTGGAGGGAGCTGAAAGTTCGAGTTGCCAAACGTCAGCCACCAAACCTTAATGACTTGGAGAGGATCTGCCAAGAGGAGTGGGCCAAAATCCCTCCTGAGATGTGTGCAAACCTGGTGGCCAACTCCAGGAAACGTCTGATTGCCAACAAAGGATTTGCCACCAAGTACTAAGTCATGTTTTGTGAAGGGGATCAAATACTTATTTCCCTCATGAACATGCAAATCAGTCATCATTGGTTAGACATGCATTTCTTTTGAATTTTTTGTTGCTATTCTGTCTCTCAGTGTTACAATACACCGAACATTCGATATTTAGACCGATCATTTCTTTGTGAGTGGGCAAACATTCAAAATCAGCAGGGGATCAAATACACATTTCCTTCACTGTATCTGTGCTGAAATCAGTTGTATAGAATATTGACCCAGCTTCTATTTAGCTATCTTCTATACAATGGTGGCTGTATTCCCACAATAGTCACGTCAACCTGTAGTATCTGATGACTTTTGCTCACTTGTACTCCTTGGGGAAGTCATTACTACTCACCGGTGACCCATCGGAGGCCTTCTTGTTAGAAGAACAAGAGAATTATCTAATGTACTGTGACATTTGCTGAGGCCATTAGAGGCCATTACAGGCTATAAAAAGGAATCTGCAATTTCCCCCTAAACACAGTGTTAAGGATGTAGAAGAGGGCAAGGAGGCTGCACCGCAACTACCAGCCAACATCTAGAAAGAGAACTTCAGATCCCATCAACCCAATTGCTGGACGGTGGAATTTACAACAACATCCCTGTAAGTACAAATATCATAGAACTGCATTCCTATTAAAATCAGAACACATTTGCAGTAAAGCCCAGCTGAGCTTTTACTCTAAGGCCGGCCATAGATGGGTCAAAATCCGGCAGTTTAAAAAAAAAAAAAATTGGTCGTTCAATAGGCTGACATTACCACCAATGGTAAAAAAATCAGCCGATTTTCATCCCGTCTACGGCCAGCATTTAATTACTTCTGTCCCAGCAGAGAGCTCCGCTATTATATTTGACATGAAAAGGTCTTGCGGTTGCAACAATGTATCTATTTGTATCCATTTCGGATACAGATGGTTTTATTCAGATAGAAATAGATACATTGTTGCAACTGCAAGACTTTTTCATGTCAAATATAATAGCGGACTGGAATTCTTTTTTTTTCTTCTTCTTTTTCCTCTTCTTTTCTTCTCCTTCTTTTTCTTCTTCTTCTTTTCTTCTTCTTCTTCTTCTTTTTCTTCTTTTTTTTCTTCCTCCCCTATTTCTTCTTCTTCCTCTTTTTCTTCTTTTTCTTCCTCTTCTTTTTCTTCTTCTAGCAGGTCACGGCTCATGCACAGATTTTTTATGGGTAAAACGATCAGTTGATTTGCCCATCATTGCCGGGAAAATCGGCCGACCAGCAAAATTGTCCGATTTTTTTCCAACTTTATCGATAAAAAAAATGTGCCAAAACCCCGAAAAATGGCCGACCAATTAACCCATTAACGGCGCAAAAATCAGCCGATTTTCTTTTTCTTTGGCCAAAAAATCGGCCGATTTTCAACCCGTCTATGGCCTGCCCAATGCCGGCCATACATGGGTCAAAATTCGACCGATTTTTAATCCAAAAATTGGACCTAAGAATAATCGGTCGATTTTCACTCTGTTAGAGGGTCAATGGCACTGGCCGATTTTCTTTGTTCCTCCCCTTTTTGGCCACCCATGGGTCGAAATTTGACCGATTTTTAATCCGAAAATCGGACCTAAGAATAATCGGCCGATTTTCACTCTGTTAGAGGGCCAATGGCACTGGCCAATTTTCATGGGTCCTCCCTTTTTCGGACATACATGGGTCGAAATTTGACCGATTTTTAATCCGAAAATCGGACCTAAGAATAATCAAACGATTTTCACTCTGTTAGAGGGTCAATGGCACCGGCCGATTTTCATGGTTCCTCCCCTTTTCGGTGATCGGGCATGTTGGAAAATTCGTGAAAAACGACCGATTTTTGACTCAATGGTCAAATCGTACGATTGTTTTTCCGAAAAGAATATGCGCATGGAAGTAAAAGAAGTTTTGCCTGTTATATGGGGTGATCTTTGTGACTTGGTCAGACGATTTTCTAAATTATTGATGGCACCATCGGATTACCTAGCGAGAGGGGCGGACTGACAACTCATGGGGCCCCCAGGCAATAGGGGATCATGGGGCGCCTGTGTCCTCGCCCACACCCAAAAAAGCCTATGAAAAAAACAATAAAAGGAACCAGGGGCATCTCATGGGGCCCCCTACTGACCCCGGGCCCTCGGGCGGTGCCCGAGTGCTCGAATGGTCAGTCTGCCCCCCCCAGCGAACAACATTTTTGATTTTCGGACAAGAAATCGTTCAGAATTCGAACCATGTATGGCCTGCATAAGTCTCCATGCACACAGGGCGTTTTGATAACACTGGTAACGTTAGCTGTGTAAAGTCACGTTAAAAACATGAGTTTTTCAGCTTTTTTTGCATTGGCGTTTAGCTGCGTTTTGCCGCAATTAGTGTAGTTTTTTTAGCTTTTTTTTAGCATTTTTTTAGAAAAAAGGTCCAAAAAACGCTGGTTTGCGTCAGTTTACCGTGTTTTGCCACATTTTTCAGTGTTAGAGCATTTTTAGTCCTCATGCACACAACATTTTTACAGCGGCTGTTTTTGGCTTTTGACATATTTCCTACAGCCAGTAAACTCCCCAGCATGTTATCCTATGTGTCCATACACACATAGACTGGAATCAACGTTTTTTGACAGGGACGTTTTTTGGCTGTAAAAAAAATCCAGGACTAGTGGGTTTCTAGAGGAGTTTTTTAGCTGTAAAAACACTCTAATGCTGAAAAACGCTGAAAATTGCGGCAAAACGCGGTAAAACACTGCAAAGCTGCGTTTTTGGACCTTTTTTTGACCAAGAAAAATGCTAAAAACTGCAAACATGGAAAAACGAGGGAAAACACAGCTAAACGCTAATGCAAAAACACTAAAAAAAGCTGAAAAACACGTTTTTAATGTGACTTTACAAAGCTAACCTTACCAGCGTTATCAAAACGTCTCTTGTGCGTGAGATCTAACACTCCGGTCACACCATTCCGACTTTGAAATCCATCATTCCAACTTGACGTGAAACTTACAAGACTTCTGCGACTTGCAAGACACAGATGTCTATGCAAGTCACGCCTGAAGTAGAAATCGGTGTGGCTCCAGCCAAGTCGGGGTTGCACCAATACGACCGCTTTAATTGCGGACAGTAGGGTGTGACCAGGGGCCAACTGACAACCCATGGGGCCCCTGGGCAATAGGGGATTATGGGGCCCCTGTGTCCTTGCCCAAACTCAAAAAAGCCTATGAAAAAAGTACCAGGGGCATCTCATGGGGCCCCCTACTGACCCCGGGCCCTTGGGCAGTGCCCAAGTTTCCAAATGGTCAGTCCACCCCTGGGTGTGACTCAGAGGCGTCCCTAGGGTTGGTGTCACCCGGTGCGGTAACACTTGGTGACACCCCCTCCAATGATCCCTGCAGAATGGATGGGATCTGCGGATTGAGCATAATGGATTGGACTTCTCCAGGGCTTCCCCCATCCTCTGGAACTCCCTACCCCAATCCGTCAAACTATCACTCACTCTCCTCTCTTTTAGACGCACCCTGAAGACCCATCTCTTCAGGGAAGCCTACCCTGCCCTCAGCTAATTGCCGATCTCCTCCGTTCCCCCCACCACTCCATCCCCCACAACTATTTCCTCCCGTACCACTATCCCCTCCCTCCTAGATTGTAAGCTCCAAGGAGCAGGGCCCTCGAACCCCTCGTGTATCGAATTGTATTGTAACTGTACTGTCTCGTGTATTGTCTCCCATTGTAATGTACAGCGCTGAGCAAACCGTTGGCGCTATATAAATACTGTATAATAATAATAATAATGCTCAATACGCAGATCCGATCCATCCTGCAAGGATCGTCGGCTTTCTTTACAACTTACTTTTTCTTTTTGGTAAATTTAAACCAAAAATCTCAAGAAAATTGTATAATGTATGGCCAGCCTTATGCCGGCCATAGACGGTTAAAAAATCGACTGATTTTCGCACTGTTAGTGGGTTAATTGGTTGGCCGTTTTTCAGGATTTTGGCACATTTTTTTATCGGTGAAGTTGGAAAAAATCGGCCGATTTTGCCAATCGGCTGATTTTCCCGGCAATAATGGACAAATCGTCCAATCTTTTTACAGATAAAAAATCTGCACATGAGCCGTGACCTGCAAGGAGAAGAAGAAGAAGAAAAAGAGTAAGAATTCCAGTCCGCTATTATATTTGACATGAAAAAGTATAGCGGTTGCAACAATGTATCTATTTGTATCCGAATAAAACCATCTGTATATGAAATGGATACAAATAGATACAATGTTGCAACCGCAATACTTTTTCATGTCAAATATAATAGCGAAGCTCTCTGCAGGGACAGAAGTAATTAAATGTCGGCCGTAGACGGGACGAAAATAGGCTGATTTTTTTTACCATTGATGGTAACGTCGGCCTATTGAACGACTGTTTTTTTTTTTTTAAATGGCCTGTTTTCGACCCCTTTATGGCCTGCATTAGGCTAGGTTCACACCTATGCAGGTTGCATTTGAGCCGTTTCTGCATTGCGTTTTTTCCGCGTGTTGCATTTTTTTTTCTTTTTTAAAATTTTTCTTGTTGCTAGGCAGATTTAAAACTCAAAACGAATCATAAACGATGCAAAAACGCATTACGTGCTTTTCTGCAGCGTTTCTATTGAAGCGTACAGAACCAAAAACATAACTTTTTGCGTTCAAAAAAGTCCCTGACCCTTTCCAAAAAACGCACCGTGTGAAAATGCGGAGATGTGAACCTGTCCCATAGGAAATCATGGTAAATGGACTGTACTGCGTTTCTGCGGAAAACGCTTAGGTGTGAATGCGTTTTGCAGAAACTTACTACAGTCCTTTTAACATGCAGATAGATGAGTAGTTTAAACCTCATAAACAGTTCTCAGTTGGACTCAAATTGCCCTAAAACATTAGGATCATATGCAGGGGCGGACTGACCATTTGGAAACTCGGGCACTGCCCGAGGGCCCGGGGTCAGTAGGGGGCCCCATGAGATGCCCCTGGTACCTTTTTTGAGTTTGGGCAGGGACACAGGGGCCCCATGATCCCCTATTGCCCAGGGGCCCCATGAGTTGTCAGTCTGCCGCTGATCATATGTACACAGATATCACATGGAGAAGGAAAAGAAAAGCAAGACGTCCACCAAAGTGTACAAAGGTGAGTAAAGTTCAGTTCACTTCATCGATGTAATATTCCTCTAAGACAGTCCAATACACCATCATTGTGATCCTGCAGTGATTAACACTCCATCAAACTGAACACTCACCAGATGCTGGTGAGTAACTAGCAGTGGAAAATAAACCTCCTTGGTGCTGAATGATTATTACAGGACCAGACAGTGGAATATTCAATCTTAATATCACAGACCAAGATCACCATCCATCAGATAGAAATATTGCTGGTGTATTGGACTGTCTTAAACACTTCCTGTCCGGTCGCTGTATATAAACAGCCGGACGGTGGCAGTGCAGGGGCGGGTTGCCGTTCATAGAAGGCACCCGCCATTTTGGAATGTGCGCGCTCCCTGGGAACACTGATCGTTGTACGGGACCTCTGTGTGAGGTCCCGATTCATGTGATCACTGATTGGCCAATCAGTGATCACATGAATAGGTGTAAGCAGGCAACTCATTGGGTCCCCAGGCAATAGAGGATCATGGGGCCCCTGTGTCCTTACCCAAACTCAAAAAAGTCTATGAAAAAGGTACCAGGGGCAGCTCATGGGGCCCCCTACTGACCCCGGGCCCTCGGGCAGCGCCCGAGTTTCCAAATAGTCAGTCTGCCCCTGGGTGTAAGCAAGATGTCACTTCTGACATCATTGCTTACTACGTGCGAAATCTGTGAATGATCACAGAGATCACATGGTACAGGGATATTCATAACAGCCTTGTACCATGTGACAACCTGTGACCAATCACAGCTCTCACAGTATTTCTCAATGGCTGCAAGAATGCAGCCAGAGAGAAAGAGAAATTATTGTTTTTACAGCCTTTATGGGTGTAAGAGCAATCAATGTAAAAAAAAAAAAAAAATCTTCATCACCCCCCACAAGTAGTACAGTGTCACCATGGTGACACTGTACTGCTAGGGTGACAGTATGTTAAAAAAGACAACAACACATAAATAATAGTATAAAAAAAAAAATGTAAAATAGAATTTTTGAAACTAATTTGGGTTATTTTGTTTTTAACTAAAAACATAGCTGAATACATTTTGGCCAAGATTTATGAAGAAAGATTATTTATTTGCAAAATTTTATAAGAAGGACACTTTTTTTCAACATTTTTGGACTTTTTCATTTATATAGCAAAAAAAAATAAAAATCCCAGTGGTGAATAAATACCACCAAAATAAAGCTTTATCTGTCTCAAACAAAAGCTAAAAAATTCATATGGGTACAGTGTTGCATGACCGCGCAATTGTCATTCAAAGTGTGATAGCGCTGAAAGTTGAAAATTGGCCTGGACAAGAAGGGGGTGAAAGTGTCCGGACTGGCAGGGGTTAAAAAAGTCTTTAATTTGTTCAAAACTCTTTATAAAGTGCACTTTAAAGGCATAGTAATGTACAGGGACATGATTTAAAAACAATTTGTAAATGCACTGAAAACCAATTAATCTGTTCGTATTGTGAAAAAAAATTTGTAAACCGAGGTATTATTTTCAATGGATTTTCATTCGTAAACAAAAAATTACATTAACCGAGGTGTTCGTAAACCGAGGTACGCCTGTATTTACATATATACATATTGGGACAGCACAGTGGCTATATGGTTAGCACTTCTGCCTGGCAGTACTAGGGTCGTTGGTTCAAATCCCCACCACGGCACCACCTGCCTGGGGCTTGCATGCTCTCCCTGTGCCTGTGTGGGCTTCCTCCCACACTCCAAAGACATGCTGGTAGGCTAATTGGCTCCTGTCTAAATTGGCCCTAATATGTGTATGAATGTGAGTTAGGGACCTTCGATTGTACACCCCTTGAGGGTTAGGGACTGATGTGAATGTACAATATATATGTAAAGCGCTGCGTAAATTGACAGTACTATATAAAAACATGTCCAGTAAAAAAAATTTAAAAAATCAAATTTCGTCATAAATTTAGACCAAAATGTATCCTGCTCCATGTCTTTGCTAAAGAAAATCCCAATACGTGTAAATGAATTGGTTAACGTGAAATATATAGCGTTTACAAATGGCGGTATAGATTCTGGAATTTTTTTTTATACTAGTAATGGCGGCGATCAACGACTTAAAGCTGGACTGCGGCAGGCATTCTGACACTGGGGGGGAACTGACCAGTGACACTAATACAGTGATCAGTGCTAAAAAAAAAAGCCCTGCCACTGTACTAATGGCACTATTATTATTATTATTATACAGTATTTATAAAGCGCCAATAGTTCGCTCAGCGCTGTACATTACAAAGGGGGACAGAACATGTGACAGGACAATACCAATACAATGCAAAACATGAGGGGATTGAGGGCCCTGCTCCTTGGAGCTTACAATCTAGGAGGGAGGGGATAGTGGTACAGGTGGAGCTGTGGGGGATGGAGTGGTAGGAAGAGTGGAGGAGGTCGGCAAGTTAGCAGGGGGTGGGGTAGGCTTCCCTGAAGAGATGGGTTTTCAGGGTGCGCCTAAAGGAGAGGAGAGTAGGTGATAATCTGATGGGTTGGGGCAGGGAGTTCCAGAGGATGGGTGACACCCTGGAGAAGTCCTGGAGGCGGGCATGGGAGAAGGAGACCAGGGAACTAGAGAGAAGGAGGTCTTGTGAGTAGCGGAGTGTGCGTGTTTGGCGGTACTTGGATATTAGGTCAGTGATGTAGTTCACTGACACTAGGCAGGAAGGGGTTAACATAAGGGGCAATCAAAGGGTTAACTGTGTGATGGGTGGCCCGGCGACTTGGTGATTGACACCCGGGGCCGCGATCGCGTGCGCACCCTACCAGGAAATGCAGAATCACTTACATATACGTGATCCTGCGCAGAGGGGCTGCCCTGTAGCAGTAAATGTACTGTGGGCGGTCCTTAAGCAGTTAAAATCCTAGCAATATGATATCTGTTGGATATTAGGTCAGTGATGTAGTTCGGGGCAGTATGGTGGACAGCTTTGTACGTCAGTGTTAGGATTTTGAATTTGATCCGTTGCGCAATCGGAAGCCAGTGGAGGGATTGGCAGAGGGGGGTGGCGGAGACGGAGCGGTTGGAAAGGTGAATGAGTCTGGCAGCCGTATTCAGGATCGACTGAAGCGGGGATAGCCTGTGGCGAGGCAGGCCAGTGAGGAGGGAGTTGCAGTAGTCGAGTCGTGATATGATGAGGGAGTGGATGAGCTGTTTAGTGGTTTCTGGGGTTAGGAACGTGCGGATTTTGGCAATGTTGCGGAGGTGGAGTCTGCATGAGTTTGTTAAAGATTGGACTTGGGGCTGGAAGGATAGGTTGGAGTCCAGAATGACACCAAGTACTCTGGCCTGCGGGGCGGGTTTGATAGTGGCGTTGTTGGATGTGACGGAAAAGTCAAGGGGGGGTGGTGTCCGGGCTGGGGGGAAGACAAGAAACTCGGTTTTGGAGCAGGCGATCCTCACACACATAACATTTTACAGTCCTGGGTGCTAGCTATGTACTTTTTGAGGTAGAGTCCTCACAGGAATTGGGAGTAAGCATGTAAATGAAATGTCAGTTAAAGAATAAAGCTTCTTCATTTATTACATGCTCCTTCAAATGTGGCTGATATACACTCACCGGCCACTTTATTAGGTACACCTATTCACGCTTGGTAACACAAATTTCTAATCAGCCAATCACATGGCAGCAACTCAATGCATTTAGGCATCTAGACATGGTGAGGATGACTTGCTGAAGTTCAAACTGAGCATCAGAATGGGGAAGACAGGGGATATACAGTTGAAAGAAAAAGTATGTGAACCCCTTGGGATTACGTGGAGTTTTGCATGAATTGGGCATAAAATGTGCTCATCTAAGTCACAACAATAGAAGAACACAGTCTGCTGAACATAATACTACACAAACATTAGATGTTGCCATGGTTTAATTGCACATAACATGTAAACATTCACAGTGCAGGGAGGAAAAAGTATGTGAGGTCCTAGCTTAATGACTTCTCCCAGAGCTAATTGGAGCCAGGAGTGAGCCAACCTTGACTCCAATCAGTGTGATGATATTGGATGTGTTGCTGACAGCTGTCCTGGCCTTAAAAAACACACACCTGTTTTGGGTTTACTGGTTTCAAGAAGCACTGCCTGATGTGAACCATGCCTTGCAGAAAAGAGCTCTCAGAAGACCTACGATGAAGAATTGTTGACTTGCATGAAGCTGGAAAGGGTTACAAAAGTATCTCCAAAAGCCTTGATGTTCATGTGTCCACGGTAAGACAGACTGTCTACAAATGGAGAAAGTTTAGCACTGTTGCTACTCTCCCTAGGCGTGGTTGTCCTGTAAAAATGACTGCAAGAGCACAGCGCAGAATGCTGCATGAGGTAAAGAAAAATCCCAGAGTGTCAGCTAAAGACCTACAGAAATCTCTGGCACATGCTAACATTTTTGTTGACACATCTACAATAAGGAAAACATTAAACAAGAATGGAGTACATGGGAGGACACCACGGAGGAAGCCATTGCTGTCCAAAAAGAATATTGCAGCACGTTTGAAGTTTGCAAAAGAGCACCTGGATGTTCCACAGCACTACTGGCAAAATATACTGTGGACAGATGAAACCAAGATTGAGTTGTCTGGGAAGAACACACAACACTATGTGTGGAGAAAAAAAGGCACAGCACACCAACATCAAAACCTCATCCCCACTGTAAAACATGGCAGAGGGAGCATCATGGTTTGGGGCTGCTTTGCTGCCTCAGGCCCTGGACGGATTGTTGTCATTGATGGGAAAATGAATTCCAGAGTTTATCAAGACATTTTGCAGGAAAACCTACGACCATCTGTCCGCCAACTGAAGCTCTGCAGAGGATGGGTGATGCAACAGGACAATGACCCAAAGCATACAAGTAATTCAACAAAACAGATCGTTGTGCAGGTCTTATCTGCAACTACAGGAAACATTTGGTTGAGGTTATTGCTGCCAAAGGAGGGTCAACCAGTTATTAAGTCCAAAGGTTCACATACTTTTTCCTCCCTGCACTGTGAATGTTTACATGTTATGTGCAATTAAACCATGGCAACATCTAATGTTTGTGTAGTATTATGTTCAGCAGACTGTGTTCTTCTATTGTTGTGACTTAGATGACGTTTAGAGCACATTTTATGCCCAATTCATGCAAAACTCCACGTAATCCCAAGGGGTTCACATACTTTTTCTTGCAACTGTAAGTGACTTTGAACGTGGCATGGTTGTTGGTGCCAGACAGGCTGGTCGGAGTATTTCACAAACTGCTGATCTACTGGGATTTTCACACACAACCATCTCTAGGGTTTACAGGGAATGGACCAAAAAGGAGAACATATCCAGTGAGCGACAGTTGTGTAGACAAAAATGCTTTGTTGATGTCAGAGGTGAGAGGAGAATGGGCAGACTGGTTCGAAATGATAGAAAGGCAACAGTAACTCTAATAACCCCTTGTTACACCAAAGGTATGCAGAATACCATCTCTGAATGCACAATACATCGAACCGTGAAGCAGATGGGCTACAGCAGCAGAAGACTACACCGGGTGCCACTCCTGTCAGCTCAGAACAAGAAACGGAGGCTACAATTCACACAGGCTCACCAAAATTGGACAATAGAAGATTTTGAAAAATGTATGCTGGTCTGATGAGTCTCGATTTCAGCTGCGATATTCAGATGGTGGGGTCAGAATTTGGCATAGAAAGCACAGATCTATCCTGCCTTGTATCAACAGTTCAGGCTGGTGGTAGTGGTGTAATGGTGTGGGGGATATTTTCTTGGCACACTTTGGGTTCCTTAGAACCAGCTGAGCATCTTTTAAACGCCACAACCTACCTGAGTATTGCAGCTCACCATGTCCATCCCTTTATGATTCCAGTGTCCCCATCTTCTGATGGCTCCTTCCAGCAGGATAATGCACCATGTCACAAAGTTCAAATCATCTCAAACTGGTTCCTTGAACATGACAATGAGTTCACTGTACTCCAATGGCCTCCACAGTCACTAGATCTCAATCCAAGAGCACCTTTGGGATGTAGTGGAACAGGAGATTTGCATCATGCATGTGCATCCGACAAATTTGCAGCAACTGTGTGATGCTATCATGTCAATATGGACCAACATCTCTGAGGAATGTCTCCAGCATCTTGTTGGATCTCTGCCATGAAGAATGAAGGCAGTTCTGAAGGCAAAAGGGGCTCCAACCCAGTACTAGCAAGGTCTAATAAAGTGGTCGGTGAGTGTATATTTATATATACACACTATATTGCCAAAAGTATTGGTTGGCCTGCCTTTACACACACATGAACTGTAATGGCATCCCAGTCTTAGTCTGTAGGGTTCAATATTGAGTTGTCAAAAGGAAAAGAAAGTTCCCAGCTCTTTTTGAAATGCGTTGCCTGTCCATGTGTTCCTTGCTGTAAAAGCCAGTTATAGACCGGGGCAGTGGACATTTTTTGATCAATGTTGAGTTAGCCTACCCTTTGCAGCTAGAGAACACATCTCCACTGCTCTAGAGTCCAGTGGCGGCATGCTTTACACCACGCATCCGACGCTTTGCATTGCACTTGGTGATGTAAGGCTTGGATGCAGCTGCTCGGCCATGGAAACCCATTCCATGAAGCTCTCTACATACTGTTGTTGTGCTAATCTGAAGGCCACATCAATTTTGGAGGTCTTTAGCTATTGACTCTGCAGACAGTTGGCGACTTCTGCGCACTGTGCGCTTCAGCATGCGCTGACCCCGCTCTGTCATGTGACGTGGCCTACCACTTGGTGGCTGAGTTGCTGTTGTTCCCAGTTGCTTCCACTTTGTTATAATCCCACTAACAGTTGAGCGTGGAATATTTAGTAGCCAGGAAATGTCACGGATGGACTTATTGCACAGGTGACCACCTATCACGGGACCACGCTTGGAGTCACTGAGCTCCTGAGAGCGACCCATTCTTTCACAAGTGTTTGTAGAAGCAGTCTGCATGCCTAGATGCTGATTTTATACACATGTGGCCATGGAGGTGATTGAAACACCTGAATCCAATGATTTGGAGAGCAAGCCCAATACGTTTGGCAATATAGTGTATATATATATATATATATATATATATATATAATTATGAAGAACAGGAATTTCAAGGTATAGTCTAAAATCCTTGCTGCAAACTTCTTTGTTTGTTCTGGATATTGAAGCATGAGGGTTAGCATGATAGCTGAGTAACAAGCATTGGCGGTTTCCATATGTCTTAGCAAAGGTTTCCTTTAAAGTGTTAGTAACCCCAGGACCCTGCATTCTCTATATCTGATCTCCCAGGACCCTGCATTCACTATATCTGATCTCCCAGGACCCTGCATTCACTATATCTGGTCTCCCCGGACCCTGCATTCTCTATATCTGATCTCCCAGGACCCTGCATTCTCTATATCTGGTCTTCCAGGACCCTGCATTCTCTATATCTGGTCTCCCAGGACACTGCATTCTCTATATCTGATCTCCCAGGACCCTGCATTCTCTATATCTGGTCTCCCGGGACCCTGCATTCTCTATATCTGGTTTTCCAGGACCCCGCATTCTCTATATCTGATCTCCCAGGATCCTGCATTCGCTATATCTGGTTTCCCAGGACCCCGCATTCACTATATCTGGTTTCCCAGGACCCCGCATTCACTATATCTGGTCTCCCACAACCCTGCATTCACTATATCTGATCTCCCAGGACCCTGCATTCACTATATCTGGTCTCCCCGGACCCCGCATTCGCTATATCTGGTTTCCCAGGACCCCGCATTCACTATATCTGGTCTCCCCGGACCCCGCATTCACTATATCTGGTCTCCCACAACCCTGCATTCACTATATCTGGTCTTCCAAGAAAAAAAAAACCTCTCTAGAAATACACTTTAAACTGAGCATGTCCAGAAAAGGCTACGGTTCCATCTGTTTTATCAGGAGATAAGACGTGGACATTTGAACAAGAGGAGGAGCAGAGAAGACAGGATCAAACAGCCTTTTTACACAATGCAGGGAATTAACCCCTTAGGTTCCACAGTGAGTATAACAAGCATGCTTTACTACATATACAGACTGATTTTACTGTGGTGGGTTTAGTAACACATTAAAGTCAGAGTCAGATTGAGTAGATTTCCATAAGAAGAAATTCTTCACTGGTTAGTGGCTTTCCACAAAATTTCAATGCCATTTAGACATTGTTGCATGCTATATTAACTCCAGCACACTTTTCCTAACTTTTACAGCCAATTCTGCGCCTTCACACATTGCTAAAAGTCAGTTATAATGCTTGTGTCTTTAGACCTATTCCTCATCCCACAAGTTCCACATATTTTTTAATATGAGCAGTTTCAGAGTGCATAAACAAAATCTTGCATCTTTGTGTCTTATTTCTCCTCAGTGCATTTAGTTCTCCTGTTCATCAAACTTCAGTACATCAGATGTGTATTGCAGCTCAATGACCCCATGAGTACTAGCCCCATACTGCAGCTTACATCAAAAAGCACCCATTAACCTCCCTAGCGGTCTGATTATGTTCATATTTCTGTGCTCAAAGCGGTAAATTTTTTTGCATGGAAATATGTATTTTTTTTATTGTAGGCCTGTAATTTTTAGGAATAACTCACTGAAATCTGTCCGAACAAGAGTCTAGTAAACATCCCGGGTATGTTAAAATTTGAAACACGAAATCATAAATTATAATTATTTAAATATAAATATATATAATTATATATATTTCTAAATATATATAATTCTAATTTAACCATTTGCCGCCTGCCCAATGGCCGAATGGAGGGCGGCAAATGTCATCAGCATTCCGGGTGGACGCCATATGGCGTCCTCCTGCACATGCGCAGATTGCGCTCCTGCAGAGCGGCGCAGCGGCGCGATCTGTCACCGGCTGTGTACCTCGGACAGATCTGAGTATCGGCCCCGTTGCTGGTACCATGTGACCTGCTTTGACCAATCACAGCAGGTCACATGACAGTTGTATACAATGGATGGCTTTATTCATGCCATCCATTGTATACTAGTGTCTAGCTGTGAATGGTCACAGCTAATCACATGCACATGTCATGTGATTAGCTGTGGCCAAATCACAGCTAAGCACAAAAAAAAGCCCTGAATGAATCGATGTCATTCAACGTAAATGTTTGCTTATAGCAAAGTAATTCTTTGCTATAAGCAAATTGTGTAAAAAAAAAAAAAATACTGATCACTTCCCCAAAGTAGTACAATGTTACTATGGTAACACTGTACTACTTTGGTCATAGTGAAATATGAAAAAAATATCTTAAAAATATTATATATATTTTTTTCATACTGTCACCAGTCTGTGTCCCTGATCACTGCCATGCCAGTTATATGATGACGCTGTACTGCACTGGTGACAATATGTAAAAAAAAAATAGTGAAACTAATTTTTTTAATTTTTTAATTTTCCGAAAAATTATGACAAAAAAAATACAACTTCAAAAAACTCGCCATGCCTCTTATGAAGTACGTCGGACTGTCTACTTTGCAAAAAGGGGTCATTTGGGGGATATCTGCACTGTTCTGACATTTGGGGGATATCTGCACTGTTCTGACATTTGGGGGATATCTGCACTGTTCTGACATTTGGGGGATATCTGTACTGTTCTGACATTTGGGGGATATCTGTACTGTCCTGACATTTAGGGGATATCTGTACTGTCCTGACATTTAGGGGATATCTGTACTGTTCTGACATTTGGGGGATATCTGTACTGTTCTGACATTCTTGGACCTCAAGAAATTAGATTGGCTGTCAGTACTTCAGGATTGATCAATATTCAGATCTATACCATAGTTTGTGAACTCTATAACTTTCCTACAAACTAAAAAATACATCCTAATTTGGGTTATTTTCACCAAAGACATGTAGCAGAATACATCTCGGCCTAAATTTATGAAGAACAATTATTTATTTGCAAACTTTTATAACAGAAACAAACTTTTTTTTTTTCAAAATTTTTGATTTTTTCTTGTTAATTTAGCAAAAAATAAAAACCCCAGCGGTGATTAAATACCACCAAAAGAAAGCTCTAGTTGTGTGAAGAAAATGATAAAATTTTAGTTTGGGTACAATGTTGTATGACCGCGCAATTGTCTATCAAAGTGTGAGAGAGCTGAAACGTGAAAACTGGCCTGGGCAGGAAGGAGGTAAAAGTGCCCGGTATTGAATTGGTTAATTCAATAATATAATCAAACCAAAAACACTGAATTCTGAAATATAGCGCCAAGTTCGCACATCACTGAGCAAAGTCGCAGAATCGTTTTCAGTGTCTGATGATGAATTTCCCCCACAAATCATTATCACTCAATTCTGCAAGTGGTTCTGATTTACTATCGCTGTTCTCTAGCCGGTTTAAAAACGCTTTTGACCTAAAGGGACACTTTTTGGACGCCATGGACGTTTCTCAGTTTCCAGGCAGAAAGAACAGTAAAAATGCAGGCAGGGCGCAGGACAAAGCACTCGGGACAAAATGTATGTGAAATGGTTTGATACAGGAATGTTATACTATGTGATTTTAGTGAATTTAGTGAATGTCACTTTTTGTCATTTTCAAATTTCCCTCCAGTTCCATCCCCCATATGTCCCGACATCGCAGGGAACGGAACCCAGATGACAGATGCCGGCATTGGCCGGAGGACATTACAGGGGACACTGCCGGAGGGACATCGAGGGAGCACAGGACAAGGTAAGTGATCGAGGGATCCCGGAGCAGCGCCGCATGGTAAGCCAGAGTGTAGCTTGGGGTTACCGCTTGTGGTGCTGAAACTTTACCCCGAGCTACACTTGGGGATGCCACCAGGGAGTCTACTGTCAATGGCAGCATGACCAACGCTTATGGTCCCGATGTGGTATTTTAATACAAAATCCTCCCTCCGGTGGATTGCTCTTTAAAGGGTGGTGAACACTGCTACCAGTCTGAAAGCGCCCCAAGGGTTAACAGATTGAGTGTTGGGGTCAATCTAAAGCATTCATTGAGACTTGGTATCAAGTTATATAATTTCTACTTTTTTTCAGTGGGGTAACCCACTCGCCATACACTACTAGCAATGGGTTCTCCCTAAATCAATGTAGCTTTTTTGTTTAATATTTTTGTGAGTATTGTTGTTATTAATATTAAGATTTTTTTTTATGTTCTAGTGTTACAAATTACACGTGGTTCTTCAATGATGAACTTGACCGTATTCAGTTCTTTCAATAATGAGACCTACATATACAGCCAAAACGTTCAACTGTCTGAAAATGCAATGGTGGTCTTCATTTGTGTCATCATATTCTACTTCTGTTTCTTCATTTATTTCATCCTAGTACTTCTGATGGTTTACTTCACCACTCCTCATGTCCGGGAGAAAGCACGATACATCCTTTTTGCTCATATGCTCATCAACGACACAGTGTACCTCAGCCTTGCGCTCTTCCTGTGTTTGGGCATTGGATTCTTTTTATATATTCCTTTTCCGGTCTGCTACGTCCTGGTGACTTTTGCCACAGTTACATTTCGAATCACTCCCTACAACTTGGCCATCATGGCCTTGGAACGATATGTGGCTATTTGCTTCCCTCTCAGACACATCATGCTTTGTACAGCCCAGAGGTCATATTTTGCTATTGCAGCAATGTGGTTTGTTGGGTGGCTTCCTAATGTTGCTGATTTTATAGTCCTCGTTTCCTCCATTGAGTTGAAATTTCTCTCCCAGAATATGTTGTGCAAGCGTCAGGCAGTAATTGTCCTACCAGCCCAAAACACCATACAATTCTCCACCTTAATTGTGAGTTTAATTCTGGTGTCTGTGATCATTCTCTTCACCTACATCAAGGTTATGCTGATAGCTCGAAAAACTGGCTCTGGGAAGTCTACAGCCTCCAAGGCTGGTAGAACCTTGATCCTTCATGCAATCCAGCTCCTTCTTTGCCTGCTCTCTCTGACTTCTTCATTTTCTGAAACGTATCGTGGAAATTATTTTTTCGTTGTGGTTATTCTCAATTTTGTGATGTTAACGTGTGTGCCAAGACTTCTCAGCCCTCTTATTTATGGCATCAGAGATGAAGTATTTAGTAAAAGCATTAAGAAGATGTATTCTACCAACAAATAAGCTCTGTGTGAACCTTAATAATCCAAAGGTGCCAGTTATTGTCCAAGTTATTTTAGATTTTTTTTCTACTGCTCATAATGCTGTGTGCAGGCCAACCTTGGACCAACAAGAAATGAATATTAACATTTATTTTAACCCTACACCTCCCGTTCCCACGCCACCTTCCTCACCCTCCTCCTTCTCATATCAGCTGGGGACATCTCCCCAAACCCTGGCCCCTCACCACCTCACACCCCCCCTAGAGCCCCCCCTGCTCACGCCAGCCGACGCGAACCCCTCAACCTCATACATGTACCCCTCCTCCCCATATCTATCCCCCCTCTCTCGGTTGCACTCCTGAATGCTCGTTCGGTTTGCAATAAGCTTACCGCCATCCATGACCTCTTCATCTCTCGCTCCCTCAACCTCCTAGCAATCACCGAAACTTGGGTACAGGCCACCGACTCCACCTCCCCTGCGGCACTCACTCATGGAGGTCTCATCTGGACCCATTCACCAAGACTGAGCGATCGCAGAGGTGGTGGTGTCGGCTTGCTCCTGTCACCGCTTAGCACCTTCCAGGTCCTCCCTAACCCACCCTCTCTTTCCTTCCCCTCCTTTGAGGCGCACTGCATCCGACTCTTCTCACCCACCCCCCTAAGGATCGCAGTGATCTACAGGCCTCCCGGACCCATAGCCCGCTTCCTGGATGACTTCGCCGCCTGGCTTCCCTTCTTCCTCTCCTCTGAGCTCCCCACCATCATCCTCGGGGACTTCAGCATCCCCATCAACGACAACACCCCGGCTACTTCCCAATTCCTCCACCTAACCTCCTCTTTCGCGCTCACACAGCACACTCAATCCTCCACCCACCTCGGAGGGAACACCCTGGACCTCGTCTTTTCCCACCTCTGTACCCTCAACCAGTTCGCGAACACCCCCTTCCCTCTCTCTGACCACCACCTCATCACCTTCTCCATCTCCCCTTCCCCCAACTCCCCCCCTCAAAAACGCCAAACCATCACCAGCCGCAACCTCCGCAACCTGAACCCGGCCCCCCTCCACTCTGCCGCCGACTGCCTACACGACAGCATCCTCTCACTGTCATGTCCTGACATAGCCACCACCTTGTACAATGACTCACTGTCAGCTGCCCTAGACTCTCTGGCACCCCTTACCACACGCATCATCAAACCCAGACCGCTTCAACCCTGGCAGACCGACAGCACTAAACGCCTCAAACGTCGCAGTCGCACACTGGAGAGACTGTGGCGCAAAACCAGGTCCCCTCATACTTTCTCCCTCTACAAATCTGCATTTCTTATCTACACCTCCTCCCTCCACGCCGCCAAGCAGGCCTACTTTGTTAACCTAATAAACACCCTCTCCTCCTGCCCCCGCCGACTCTTCTCCACCTTCAACTCCCTGCTCTCCCCCCCCCCCTCCTCCACTCAGTACCTCTCTCACCGCCCACGAAATTGCCACCCATTTCCACAACAAGATTGACGCTATCCGTAAGGACATCGTCAACTTGCAATCTACCTCCCCACCTAGCCTCCTCGCCCCCGTCACCCCTTCATCTCCCCCCTCCTCTGCCCTCACAACCGCACTGCCCCCCTCCTCTCCCAATGCCCCGCCCACCATAACCCCCCCCGCACTGCACTCCCTCAGCCCTGTCACTACTGAGGAAGTCGCCAAAGTCCTCTCAAAAGCCCGCCTCACTACCTGCCCCCTGGACCCTATCCCCTCTCAACTCCTCCGGTCACCCCCCTCTTCCCTCATCCGCTCCCTCACCCACATCTTCAATCTCTCCCTCTCTACTGGCGTATTCCCCTCCCCCCTAAAGCACGCGCATATCACCCCCATCCTCAAAAAGCCCTCCCTGGATCCCGCGGACCCCAACAACCTCAGACCCATCTCCCTGCTGCCACTCACCTCCAAGCTCCTTGAACGCTTAGTCTACGATCGCCTAAGCTCCCACCTTACTGACAATAACCTCCTTGACCCTCTACAGTCCGGCTTCCGTCCCCTACACTCCACTGAAACCGCCCTCCTCAAAATCACTAACGACCTACTCAACGCCAAAGCCAAGGGCGACTACTCTGTCCTCCTTCTCCTGGACCTCTCTGCGGCCTTCGACACAGTTGACCACCCCCTCCTTCTTAATAAACTACTCTCCCTTGGCATCGGAGATGCTGCTCTCTCTTGGTTCTCATCCTACCTATCCCGACGCTCCTTCAGTGTCACCTACAATGGTGCCACCTCCCCCTCCCTCCCCCTCTCTGTTGGGGTCCCCCAAGGCTCTGTCCTTGGACCCCTTCTCTTCTCCATCTACACCTCCTCCCTGGGCAAACTCATACAATCTCACGGCTTCAACTATCACCTCTATGCTGACGACACCCAAATCTACCTCTCCACCCCTCACCTCACCCCCACTATCTCCGCCCGCATCACTCACCTCCTAAATGACATCTCAGACTGGATGTCGCTACATTTCCTCAAGATTAACCTCTCCAAAACCGAGCTTCTCGTCTTTCCCCCTGCCCACACCCCCCCCCCATCCTATCCATCATCACCAACAACTCCACTATCACTTCCGCCCCGCAAGCCAAAGTCCTTGGCGTCATTCTTGACGCGAACCTCTCCCTCCAACCTCATGTCAAATCACTCACAAACACATGCAGGCTCCATCTTCGCAACATTGCCAAGATCCGCTCCTTCCTCACCCCAGACACCACCAAACTTCTAGTACACTCCCTCATCATCTCACGCCTTGACTACTGCAACTCCCTCCTCACTGGCCTACCCAAGTGCAGGCTCTCCCCGCTCCAGACCATCCTGAACTCAGCTGCCAGACTCATCCACCTTACCACCCGCTCCACCTCTGCCACCCCCCTCTGCCTCTCCCTCCACTGGCTCCCGATTGCCCAACGCATCAAATTTAAACTCCTTACCCTGACCTACAAAGCCGTTCACAACACTGCCCCTGACTACCTCACCAATCTGATCACCAGGTACCACCCTACCCGTACCCTTCGCTCCTCACAGGACCTCCTTCTATCCTGCTCCCTGGTCTCCTCCTCCCATGCACGACTGCAGGACTTCTCCAGGTCCTCCCCCATCCTCTGGAACTCACTGCCCCAATCCATCAGACTGTCGCCTTCTCTATTCACATTCAGGCGCTCCCTCAAAACCCATCTCTTCAGGGAAGCCTACCCCACCCTCACCTAACGGCCATCCTCCCTCATTCCTCCTACCACTTCATCCCCCCCAGCCACTTCCTACTGTACCTTTACCCCCTCCCTCCTAGATTGTAAGCTCGTAAGAGTAGGGCCCTCTTACCCCTCGTACGCTGTCTGTCTTTGTTGTACTGTGCCATGTATTGTCCCCCCCTATTGTACAGCGCTGAGCAAACCCTTTGGCGCTATATAAACTCGTAGTAATAATAATAATAATAACCCCAGAAACCACTAAACAGCTCATCCACTCCCTCATCATATCACGACTCGACTACTGCAACTCCCTCCTCACTGGCCTGCCTCGCCGCTGGCTATCCCCGCTTCAGTCGATCCTGAATACGGCTGCCAGACTCATTCACCTTTCCAACCGCTCCGTTTCCGCCACCCCCCTCTGCCAATCCCTCCACTGGCTTCCGATTGCGCAACGGATCAAATTCAAAATCCTAACACTGACGTACAAAGCCGTCCACCATACTGCCCCGAACTACATCACTGACCTAATATCCAAGTACCACCCAACACGCACACTCCGCTCCTCACAAGACCTCCTTCTCTCTAGTTCCCTGGTCTCCTCCTCCCATGCCCGCCTCCAGGACTTCTCCAGGGTGTCACCCATCCTCTGGAACTCCTTGCCCCAACCCATCAGATTATCACCTACTCTCCTCTCCTTTAGGCGCACCCTGAAAACCCATCTCTTCAGGGAAGCCTACCCCACCCCCTGTTAACTTGCTGACCTCCTCCACTCTTCCTACCACCCCATCCCCCACAGCTTTCCCCCCCTCCTGTGCCACCATCCCCTCCCTCCTAGATTGTAAGCTCCAAAGAGCAGGGCCCTCGATCCCCTCATGTTTTGCATTGTATTGGTATTGTTCTGTCACATGTTCTGTCCCCCTTTGTAATGTACAGCGCTGAGCGAACTATTGGTGCTTTATAAATACTGTATAATAATAATAATTTATAAGTCATTACAGCAGAAATTGTTGCTCCCCTGCTGGAGCTATGTGGTTCATGCTTTTTTTTTGCCTTCCTCTGGATCAGCTGTGGATATCTGATTCTGTATATTGAGGATTTCTAATTATTTATTCTATTTATTTATTTTTCCCCTCTATTGGTTGAACTGGATGAACTTTTGTCTTTTTTTCAACCTAACTATGTAACTGTAGCAGTTGCACAGGGACTTCAGTTGCCCCTTGAAGCAGTCAGCACTGACGCCAGACATCCTATTGGTCAGGAGGAGTATGGAGGACACATTTACAGCCTATAGAATAGAAGTCAAAGTATCTGTTGATCGAATTTGGCCACTAGAAAATGTAATTAACCCTTACTTGTCTGCACAAATCTGCTTGAGGCACAATGTGAGAATGTCAATAAATATTTCATCAGCTCCCTTCAGAACCAAGAAAGACCAGGAGCGGACTGACCATTTGGAAACTCGGCACTGCCCGAGGGCCTGGGGTCAGTAGGGGGCCCCATAAGATGCCCCTGGTACCTTTTTCATAGGCTTTTTTGAGCTTGCGCAAGGACACAGGGGCCCCATGATCCCTTATTGCCCGGGGGCCCCATGAGTTGTCAGTCCTCCCCTGCCCAGGACCCTGCATTCTCTATATCTGGTCTCCGCGGACCCTGCATTCCCTATATCTGGTCTCCCAGGACCCTGCATTCTCTATATCTGATCTCCTAGGACCCTGCATTCACTATATCTGATCTCCCCGGACCCCGCATTCACTATATCTGGTCTCCCAGGACCCTGCATTCCCTATATCTGGTCTCCTAGGACCCTGCATTCACTATATCTGGTCTCCCAGGACCCCGCATTCACTATATATGGTCTCCCAGGACCCTGCAGTCACTATATCTGATCTCCCAAGACCCTGCTTTCACTATATCTCATCTCCCAGGACCCTACATTCACTATATCTCATCTCCCAGGACCCTACATTCACTATATCTCATCTCTCAGGACTCCACATTCACTATATCTGGTCTCCCAGGACCCTGCATTCACTATATCTGATCTCCCCGGACCCCGCATTCACTATATCTGGTCTCCCAGGACCCTGCATTCACTATATCTGGTCTCCCAGGACCCTGCATTCACCATATCTGGTTTCTCCGGACCCTGCATTCACTATATCTGGTTTCCCAGGACCCTGCATTCACTATATCTGGTTTCCCAGGACCCTGCATTCACTATATCTGGTTTCCCAGGACCCTGCATTCACTATGTCTGGTCTCCCCGGATCCCCTATTGCCCAGAGGCCCCATGAGTTGTCAGTCAGCCCCTGAGAAAGACTTAAAATGTATGTAAACCCTAAGAATTACTTTCTCTTTATTTGCTCCCTTTCGTTCTACTATGTGTACTAGACCAAAAAAAGCATGAAGGCTAAAAACCTTCAGTGTGCAGCTCCTCCGCAAAGTCCCCCCTTATACACACCTGCATTTGATCCTGATCCAGAGATGTGCATGAGAGCAGAAGCTCTCCCGGGTCTCTGCCTCCTCAGATAGGAGGGAGCCATTGGCCATTGCTGCTGTCAATCACATCCAGTGAGGAGGGAATGGGGGCAGGGGCGAGACATGCTCTGTGTGTCTCACAGACATACAGATGTGGCTCAGGAGCAAGCACGCACGAGTGCCCCCAGACCAAGCATCTTGCTCTAGGGGCACTTAGCGGGGGGGGCCTGGAGCACTGGCGGGGGACCCGTGAAGAGGAGCATAGAGGCTGCTCTGTGTGAAAGCATTGCATAGAACAGGTATGACATGTTTGTTGTTAAAGAAAACATTTCGGAATCTTTACAATCACTTTAATTGATAAGTTCAAAATATACTAGTTGATCCTGCCAGAATCTTGTGAGCTGATAACTTCCTGTGCTCTCTGCTTGTGCTGACTGTCATCAGTTACATTGTTCTCAGATCTGCTCTGTAGTCCTAACATACCTTCTGTCCCATAGGGATAATGCTGCTCCTGTATAGATGCAGCAAAGTGAGCGAGTTGTCACCCTAGAGTGGGACGTGTCTTATTATCAGGATCACCTGGTGAAAATAAAGAAAAAGAAGCCTGAACTAATGGGATTTACACTTCTATATGTAAAAATGTTAAAGTACATCTAAAGACAGAAGGTTTATTTAACCCCTTGATGCCAACGTCACACAAATATGCGGCCTCACAGAACTGGGCTTTTTATTGTGGGGCCGCATATTTGCGTACGTGTCTTTCTGCTGGGATCGCACCGCACGGCGTGCTCCCAGCACAAAGACCAGGGTGTAATTGAGAGCCCCAGGTCCCGTTCTAATGATCAGGACCCAGGACTCCCGATTCTGGGTCACATGATTGCTGTGATAGCCTCTGATCGGCTATCACAGTGATCAGTCACTGCTTAGCCCGCCCCCTCTTGTTTTTTTTTCTCTATGAATGGAGGAGAGAGATACATTGTATCTTTCTAACTCAGGGGCGGACTGACCATTTGGAAACTTGGGCACTGCCCGAGGGCCCAGGGTCAGTAGGGGGCCCCATGAGATGCCCCTGGTACCTTTTTCATAGGCTTTTTTGAGTTTGGGCAAAGACACAGGGGCCCCATGATCCCCTATTGCCCGGGGGCCCCATGAATTGTCAGTCCGCCCCTGCTCTAACTCCTGGCATGGAGAGGAAAAAAATGTTGGTTAAAAATAAATAAATATTAAAAAATAAAAGAAAAAAAAAGAAAAAATACCTAGATCAAGGTTTGATCTAGTTCAGTGCCAGGGTAAGTGTTTGGGTCAAGGTCAAGGTCAAAAGGTCAGGATCAAAGGTCAGGTTTTTTTTTTTTTTTTTAAATTGGTATCAGTGTCAGTTAGTGTCAGTGTGTTTCAGGTAAAAAAAGAAAACAAAAAGCAAAAAACAAAATGCGCACTGTTGTTTCTGGGCTGTACTACGGGTACAAACAACAAATAACATACACATGTATGGTATCGCTGCGATCGTCAAGAGCTGGAAAATTTATTTTGGGTTGTTCTTTGGTGGTAGGTTATGGCAGTAACAAGAAACACACAGCTAAATTTAAAAAGATTATTATTTTTTTACTATTTTGGGCCAGTTTTCCTTTGATAATAAAAAAAAAATCAGGAGATATCCATTACCATTTACCACAAAATGAAAGCCCAATTTGTCCTGAAAAAAATATGCAGTATAATTCACCTGGATGTACAAAGTAGTTGTGATATGTACGGTTTTACTAGCACATATCAACGTTGCAAAATTGTGCTTAGGCGATTTGTTTTACCCTTAGGTGTGAAGGGGTTAAAGAATATGTTACCCCGACATTTCATATTCCTGATATGTGTATGTTTTATCATGTACTCGTGTTAAAAGTTTCCTGTTCAATTTATATTGCGTCCTTTGTGTGAAATACCTGATGATCCTGCCATTCCCATTGCTTTCCTGTTTTAAACGGACCATGCTAGGTATGAGAGCACATCCATTAAATGTGGTCAGTTTTCTGGCTGTGCTGGGAGAATAGCCTGCCTGTCCTCCAATGACCAAGTCTTGTGGTGACATGCTTCCCAGCCCTGCGCAGTCTTTCAATGGGAAGATCAGTGTCTGCTGTTTCTCCACCCCCACCTCTCGAAGTCTATTATATACCTAGAACAGAGATTATGTAATTACTTACAAAAGACAAGTCTATTGTCTACAGACAACAGAAAGTGAGAAGAAGTCAGGGAAATGCCCTCTTAGGCCTCATGCATATATTTATGCTCCATATATGCTGAATATTTTTTCTGCCAGAATTCAGCAGAAAAAAATGCCTCTAATGTTGCGCATGTTCATGCCTTTATGTGCATATGGAGCTGAGCATCAATGCATTCTACAGGCCAGAATTTTGATTTATTCTGTCCAGTGGACTACCTTTATGCTCATATACGAGCATTTATACACCTTTGCACATGTACACATGAAAATTATGTTCATAAGCTCCTCCCTGAGGGCAGCTTTGGTGTCTTCAAACACTGCTCTTAAAATACCGATTTAAATGCCTGATGTACATGGCCACATAGAACTGCTTTTAGGAGCATAAAAAAATTGCCAGACATTTCTAACAGCGGCAAATTTTCTGCCCGTGTGCATGAGGCGTTAGACAGTTTTCAGCAAAACAAATATTACCATTAGAAGATCCTGACGAAGCTACAAGGGGTGTGGCGTAACGCGTAGATGTGACGTAGTGACGTGGTGACGCACTTCCGGTCTGGCGCCATCTTGCTACACCAAAGTGCCTCAGTACACCCATGTGAGGTGTCACAAGTCCTATCTGTTTGTGTTTAAATGTGAGTTGTTACTTGGCGGTTTTATTCAGAATAAATGTTTTATACAGTTTTGCACTATGGAGGATCTTTGTGCTTTTTTTCCATGACTATCATCACTCCATGAGTTTTAAAGCATATATACAGCGGTACCTGTCCAGGGGGAATAGCAGATGGTGAAGGAGAAAGCATTGGAGAATGTGGAGTACCTTTCACCCAGAGGAAGCGTGCAGGGTCCAGGTGTGACCCGTAAGACTTTTTGGCCCCTGTGGGTCGCAGGGGGAAGGTGAGCGGGCATGCTAGCCACATAAGGATTGTCACCCACCACTTGCACTGGCACAGGAGCATGTGTTTTCATCTAATGTGTGTCTATATATCTACACTGAATACTGTGGACAATACTATTTATCCTGCTACTAGAACCACCGAGGAGTGTTGATCCATACTCCACAGAGGGAATCACTGTGTGTCACCATTGAGTAGTTTGTTTGACACAGAGTGCACTGTTTTTCACTATTGAAATCCACCTTACTGAATTGGGATGTATATTTGTGTTTAATAGATATCGATTGTGTATCATATAAAAATATTATAGCAAAATATTATAGCACTACATCAATATTTAGTATTTGACCATTAGAAGAATTACCCTCCATTCTTGTTTTGGTGAAAACAAAAAAAAATTGAATTTTCTCTGCTGGTCCCAAAGACAATGGTCACCATGATAAATACTCCCTAATGGGGACAGCTATAAAATCAGTAAATGAGAATATAACAATCTTCCAATCGTAATAAAAGGCGTCACATGTATGAACGTTGGGGACCAGAGATACAAAAGAGACCATACAGGTGGCAGGCTCCAGCAATCCCTTAGGTGGTATCAGTGCCTAGTTCAAAGCAGACTGAGGGAAGGCCCGGCCCGGTACCATCACAGGTTCTAGATGTACAATGGAAGATGCGCCTCTCCAAGGTGATGATATACGTATGGAGGACTGGCATGAGTGGTGAAGGCCACTTTTCGAGACCCTATTGAAAGAGACAGGCGGGGGCAAGATAGAAGAGAGAAAGAAAGGAGGGAAAGGAAAATGGGGGTCCACCTAGCTAGGCCAATAAATGCGTTCAAGTTACCTGGGTATTGAAGGAAAGGTAAGAGTTTAGGTGAGTTAGAGAAATCTATTCATGTAAACCACAATTCCCGAAATATGGTGAAGTTTTCATTGAAGCTCCTCCATTCTCATAATACAATACGTGGGGCAGCTGCCCCAGGCCCAGTATTGTGGGGCCCAAAGCAGCTGCCCCTCGAGCCCCTTGTCTTGGAGGGTCCGCTTTTGGTGGCAGATGGAGCAAGGGGAAGCCGAGCATCAAAGGCGGCTAGGATTAAGAGCCCAGGAAGGAGAAGACCTGCACCACCTCCCTGCCCCGATGGCGGCATATACCTGTGCATGGACACCTCCCATTCGTAGCTACAACAACAACAGTAAGGGCCGCTAGGCGGACAGGCTGACCAGGGCCAGGAGGACAAGGATAGGCAAGCGTGCAGACAGCCAGGGACCACAGAGCAGAGAAAGGAACAGATCAGCCGGAATGAGAACGGACCCTGCCCGCTGCTGGAATGCCAGGTACCAGGCATCACACACACACACTCACAGATAGGGACTGGGACAGGGTGGCACAGGAGGAACTGCAGACTGCTAGGGATCACTCTCTCTCACATCCTCCCCCTCTCTCAACCCCACCCCTCCCATTCTCTCTCTCACCCCCCTTCCATCCTCTCTCTCATACACATCACTCACCCCCTTCTGTTTCTGAACCCCTCTCTCTCTCTCACCCCCTTCTCACTCTCATCACCCTCTCTTCTTTCTTTCACCCCCTCGCTCTCCCCCACCCCTCTCCCCGCTCTCACTCCCACCCCCCCTCACTCCCCTCTCTCACCCCATTTCTATCTTTCACTGTCTTTCTCTCTCACCCCTCACCCCCCACTCTCACCCCCTCTCTCCTCCCTCTGTCTCTCCCCCACCCCTCTCTCACTCCCTTCTCTCAGCCCCCTCTCACTCACCCCCCTCTATCTCACCCCCCTTCTCCCCTCTCTCTCTCACCCTCTTCTCTCTCACCCCCTTCTCTCTCTCATCCGCCTTTCTCTAAACCCCCCCTCATACCGCCTTCTTTTTTTCCTCACCCCCCTTTTTCTCTCTCACTCCCTCTCTCTCTCTCTCACCCACCCTCTTTCTTTCTCCTGCCCCCCTCCCATACAGGCATGCCAACTGACAGATGTCAGCAAGTGAATGTCGCTGATCCCCACCCAGCGCTGCCACTGATCCCATCCACATCAAGCACTGCCACTGATCTCATCCCCTCACCAGCGCTGCCACTCATCCCATCCCCCACCAGCACTGCCAGTGATGCCATCCCCCCACTAGCACTGCCACTTATCCCATCCCCGCCAAGCACTGCCACTCGTCCCATCCCTCCCAAGCACCACCACTGATGTCATCCCCCCCAGCACTGCTACTAATCCTATCAATCCCACAGCACTGTCACTGATTCCATTACCCTCAGCACTGCCAATCATCCCATCCCCCCAATAATGCCACGCATCCCATATACCCCCCTCCACCACTACTGCCGCTGATCACACTCTACCCCCCCCCCCCAGCCCCAGCAACCAATGGGTGAGTGGTGATGATGTGCAGTAAACTCTAGCAACCAATCAGCAAGCATAAATAATGTGCTGTAGCCTCTAGCAACTAATCAGTGAGAGATAATGATATACTGTAACCTCTGCAAACCAATCGCTGATCTGCTGCAGTAAACTGATTTTGTGTCTAGTTGCTCTTTATTGCATGTCTAAGAGCAGGTGGAGAGCAAAATTGCATATGGGGTGGGGGGGGCCCAAGAAAATGTTTGCCCAGAGGCCAATCAATATTAAAGACGGCCCTACACACTTCTCTTACACAAGCTGAAGTCCATGTGAAACCGGCCTTAGTAAATCAACCACTATGCCTCAGGAGCGCTGGCAATAACTCCTGTATGAATGAAGCACTCATATACTGTTTGCAGGTTTCATTAATAAATATACGATTACAATGTGTTTTGTTTAGTGCTTTTGCAAATGCCATAGGCATGTTCTTTCATGTTCAATAAATATGCAAGGTTTTTTAAGATTCTTTTTTTGCTTTACAAAAACGTAGTCCCTATTTAACCCTTAGTGACCCATTTTTGCCTTCCACCTCTTAGCAATGTTTTTCTGATTTTTTAATTTTTTTACAATTTATGTTTAATTTTTTTTTTTAATCTTTCATATGTTTTGTTTATTCCTTTTTTGTAGTATAATATTAAAAACAATGCAGAAACATATTTCAAAAAGGCTAGGAACAATATTTTCTACTCTCTTTGTTCTTCACTCTGGGCAGAGGAGCTAAAAGAGGTCCAAGTTTGGTCTTCTTCAGTATATCACTGCAGCCGGCTAGCATGCAGGGATTACAATGCCAAAGTCAGGAAATCTGAAAGAATGTCCTCTTCATGTTCACATAAATTAGCTAAGATGGCTAAGCTCACCTTTAAAAAAAAAAAAAAATTATGAATGCACATACAGTATTTTTGCAATAAAAAATTGTGCATTTATTATTTATCACCCTTGAGCCTGCAACGCATTTCACCCACAATCAGTGAATGGTGGGTGTAATATTAGGCTCTTGCAGACACGTAAGCAGTCCACAGATGATTCAGTTTGTCATCCAGCGATTTGTATAAAAATAATAAAAAAAAAAAAAGACTTGATTACCCCATCTAATATATAGGTATATATAGGTCCGGCAATTTACCAATGTCTGCAGAGATAGTGCGGGTGATATTATGTAAATATACTTGCAATTTGTCCTCCAGGATATCCACTGTCAGAGAAGGGGGCACCGGAGCAGGAAGCAAGGCATCAGGGACCTCTCTGTCTGTTCCTGCCATTTCAGTGGACTCTCCAGAGCACTCACTTGGGCCTCCGAACCTACTCGAGGCTGGGGATGAAGGCCTAGTGAAAATGCAATCCAGCATGGAAGGCCTCGGATCCATAGGAGGTGGTGTGGGTGCCTACCATCACCCGATTTTGCCCATGAGTGTGTCTGAGGACTTCCTGACACGGGTGAGAGCACTCCCATGCCTGTGGCTGCTTCAGAAGGGTGTCGGGAGTCCTTTACAGTCCGAGGATCGGCGGAGCTCACCCTTCACACGTCCGCCATCTTGGGATGCAGTGCATGCGCCCCCTTCCCACCATTTTTATTGGTACACAATAATAAAAAATGGTAAATAATCATAAAAAGTTTTTCTACATAAAAAGATTATCGTGTTCTAAAATCTTTATCCTCATATGTCTACGCACTTCATGAGTAAACTGCTTCTTCAGGACAACATTCAGGAGTATGTGTATATACAAAGCTCAGTCAATCGGCTGGACAAATTGGTTATGTCCTACTGAGTTATGGAGAGGCTTGACAGCAAGGCAACACCGCACCATCCACCAGGGGAATCTCCAACACTCTGTTCTGATTCTACCAAAGTAATTCCACACTGGCAGACTTCCAACATACAGGAGAAACTCAAAAAATTAGAATATCGTGCAAAAGTTAATTTATTTCAGTAATGCAACTTAAAAGGTGAAACTAATATATGAGATAGACTCATTACAAGCAAAGCAAGATAGTCCAAGCCGTGATTTGTCATAATTGTGATGATTATGGCTTACAGCTCATGAAAACCCCAAATCCACAATCTCAGAAAATGAGAATATTGTGAAAAGGTGCAATATTCTCGGCTCAAAGTGTCCCACTCTAATCAGCTAATTAAGCCATAACACCTGCAAAGGGTTCCTGAGTTTTAAATGGTCTCTCAGTCTGGTTCAGTAGGAATCACAATCATGGGAAAGACTGCTGACCTGACAGTTGTGCAGAAAACCATCATTGACACCCTCCATAAGGAGGGAAAGCCTCAAAAGGGAATTGCAAAAGAAGTTGGATGTTCCCAAAGTGCTGCATCAAAGCACATTAATAGGAAGTTATGTGGAAGGGAAAAGTGTGGAAGAAAAAGGTGCACAAGCAGCAGGGATGACCGCAGCCTGGAGAGGATTGTCAGGAAAAGGCCATTCAAAAGTGTTGGGGACTTTCACAAGGAGTGGACTGAGGCTGGAGTCAGTGCATCAAGAGCCACCACACACAGACGGATCCTGGAAATGGGCTTCAAATGTCGTATTCCTCTTGTCAAGCCTCTCCTGAACAACAAACAACGTCAGAGGCGTTTTACCTGAGCTAAAGTAAAACAGACCCAGTCTGTTGCTCAGTGGTCCAAAGTCCTCTTTTCTGATGAGAGCAACCTTTGCATCTCATTTGGAAACCAAGGACCCCGAGTATGGAGGAAGAATGGAGAGGCACACACTGCAAGATGCTTGAAGTCCAGTGTGAAGTTTCCACAGTCTGTGTTGATTTGGGGAGCCATGTCATCTGCTGGTGTTGGTCCACTGTGCTTCATTAAGTCCAGGGTCAACGCAGCCGTCAACCAGGATATTTTGGAGCACTTCATGCTTCCTTCCACAGACGACCTTTATGGGGATGCTGACTTCATTTTCCAGCAGGACTTGGCACCTGCCCACACTGCCAAAAGCACCAAAACCTGGTTCAATGACCGTGGGATTACTGTGCTTGATTGGCCAGCAAACTCACCTGACCTGAACCCCATAGAGAATCTATGGGGCATTGCCAAGAGAAAGATGAGAGACATGAGACCTAACAATGTAGAAGAGCTGAAGGCCGCTATTGAAGCATCCTGGTCTTCCATAACACCTCAGTAGTGCCACAGGCTGATAGCTTCCATGCCACGCTGCATTGAGGCAGTAATTGCTGCAAAAGGGGCCCAAACCAAGTACTGAGTACATATGCATGCTTATACTTTTCAGAGGTCTGATATTGTTCTATGTACAATCCTTGTTTTATTGATTGCATGTAATATTCTCATTTTCTGAGATTGTGGATTTGGGGTTTTCATGAGCTGTAAGCCATAATCATCACAATAATGACAAATCACGGCTTGAACTATCTTGCTTTGCATGTAATGAGTCTATCTCATATATTAGTTTCACCTTTTAAGTTGCATTACTGAAATAAATGAACTTTTGCACGATATTCAAATTTTTCGAGTTTCATCTGTATTATATCATTAAAGGAACAAATGCCTCAGGTTTAACCAAGGTTTCATCAAACCTTTATTGGTTTTTCGCGTTGACTCTCATAATATTTATCTATTTTTTGCTATGTGGTAAAGTTTACATCAACATATATTTTTGATGATATTTTGCATATTTGTACATTTGGGGACATGATGGGTGTTTCTGTGTATATTTTAACCCACTAGGTACCATTTGTGTCTTCATAGATATCTTTCTAATAAGTGTTAATAAAGATTTCTAAGCACATCTGTTGGGGATTAATCTCTATTTTGTTCATCTTCACTATATTTTTTTTAATTAACATTATTATAAAGTATGGGATTATTAAGGGCCATGAGTCAATTTTTATGGTATGGTTTTGAACTCGTGAGCTCATACCTTCCCCTTTGTTATGCAGATGAGTAGAGGGGAAGGTGTTCTGTAGTACAAGGTTGACAATGCTGCACCTTCACAGAGAGACTGTAGTGAGTGAGTATGGTCACCCAAGAAGGGATCACCAGGTGAAAACAAAGGGTAAAAAGCCTGAAAAAAAAAACTAATGCACACACCACATTTAAAGACCAGTAAGCCACAATATATCCATTTTTTGGTTTGGGGTCTAGATAAACTTTAATTTGAAGAGATTCTTATGATACCAGTTTGGTCAAAAACTTAAATCATCTGGAGATCTAGTTAAAGTAGTCATGATCTAGTAGGGAAAAGCGATGTTTATGAAAGTGAATCATTTCATTTGAGAGGTGTGGTGTCCTTGTTAACTGTTATACAGTGGATATAAAAAGTCTACACACCCCTGTTAAAATGTCAGGTTTCTGTAATGAAAAAAAATGAGATAAAGATAAATAATTTCAGAACTTTTTCCACCTTTAACGTGACCTATAAACTGTACTCATTTGAAAAAAAAACTGAAATCTTTTAGAGGGGGAAGTAAACATAAAAAAAAACTAAAATAATGTGGTTGCATAAGTGTGCACACCCTCTTAAAACTGGGGATGTAGCTGTGTTCAGAGTTAAGCAATCGCATTCAAAATCATGTTAAATAGGAGTCAGTACACACCTTCCATCATTTAAAGTGTCTCTGATTAACCCCAAATAAAGTTCAGCTGTTCTAGTAGGTCTTTCCTGACATTTTCTTAGTTGCATCCTACAGCAAAAGTCATGGTCCACAGAGAGCTTCCAAAGCATCAGAGGGATCTCATTGTTAAAAGGTATCAGTCAGGAGAAGGGTACAAAAGAATTTCCAAGTCATTAGATATACCATGGAACACAGTGAAGACAGTCATCATCAAGTGGAGAAAATATGGTGCAACAGTGACATTACCAAGACCTGGACGTCCCTCCAAAATGGATGAAAAGATGAGAAGAAAATTGGTATGGGAAGCTGTCAAGAGGCCTATAGCAACATTAAAGGAGCTGCAGGAATATATGACAAATACTGGCTGTGTGGTCCATGTGACAACAATCTCCCATATTCTTCATATGTCTGGGCTATGGGGTAGAGTGGCAAGATGGAAGCCTTTTCTTCCAAAGAAAAACATACAAGCCCGGCTAAATTTTGCAAAAACACATCTGAAGTCTCCCAAAAGCATGTGGGAAATTGTGTTCTGGTCTGATGAAACCAAGGTTGAACTTCTTGACCATAATTCCAAAAGATATGTTTGGCGCAAAAACAACACTGCACATCACCAAAAGAACACCATACCCACAGTGAAGCATGGTGGTGGCAGTATCATGCTTTGGGGCTGTTTTTCTTCAGCTGGAACTGGGACCTTAGTCAAGGTAGAGGGAATTATGAACAGTTCCAAATACCAGTCAATATTGGCACAAAACCTTCAGGCTTCTGCTAGAAAGCTGAACATGAAGAGGAACTTCATCTTTCAGCATGACAAACACCCAAAGCATACGTCCAAATCAACAAAGGAATGGCTTCACCAGAAGAAGATGAAAGTTTTGGAATGGCCCAGTCAGAGCCCACACCTGAATCCAAAATCTGTGGGGTGATCTGAAGAGGGCTGTGCACAGGAGATGCCTGACAGATTTGGAGTATTTTTGCAAGGAAGAGCGGGCAAATATTGCCGAGTCAAGATGTGTCATGCTGATAGACTCATACCCAAAAAGACTGAGTGCTGGAATAAAATCAAAAGGTGCTTCAACAAACTTTAACAAGGTATTAGTGTAAGGGCGTGCACACTTATGCAACCATATTATTTTAGTTTTTTTAGTTTTACTTTCCTCCACCTAAAATATTTCAGTTTATTGTTCAACTGAGTTGTACAGTTTATAGGTTACATTAAAGTTGGAAAAAGTTCTGAAATGATTTATGTTTGTTTGATTTTTTACATCACAGAAACCTGACATTTTAAGAGGTGCGTAGACTTTGTCCAGTTTTTTCTTTGTATGTTAATTTTGGAGGTTCAGTGGTTGCATTGGACACCCTGGCTGCCGTTGTGCTACATGCTGGGTGTCAGGTGTGCTCCCATGACCTTAATGAGGGGTGAGCTCCCTCAGGTTCACCTGCCCTTGTTTCTGTCCATTTAAATGCATGTGCCTCCATTGTGAGGACTCTCAAGATTTGTAGAGTTAGGAACCACAGATACTCAGGGTGCCGTGACGTGGCTCTGTGGCTTACGTATGTATTTGCAAATGTGTGCTAACTAAACCCCTGTTTTTAGACAGGTTAATTTGTTTTTTGATAGTTGGCTAACTGGCTGGCAGTTTGAACTGGCTTTCTTATCCACCCTCTTTTGATAAGTTATACTTATCCATGTTCCTTGCCGACAATAGCCATTATTAGACTGGGGTAGGCTGGCAAGTTGAACTGGATAGTCCTATTTTTTACTTTGTGACGCCTTCCATGTTCACTGTTTAAAAAGCCAGTTATAGACCTGGGTAGGTGACCAGTTTTTTCTTTTTTTCTTCAGACTTTGTATATCCCCTGTAGCTTTTTTGTAGTTTTGTAGATTTTTCTTCAGCATTACTAAGAGATCTGCTCTTTTATGGTCAGCCTTATGAATCACATCTACTTAAAATTTCGCATTAGAAAGGCCAATTCCTAAAGACCTCTGCATACATTTGCGTAAAGCTTCATCTCTTAACCCATAAAGTAAGGGTCCAAGAAATCTTGGAAAGCACATAAACAGCAGGAATTCTAAAAACTCTGTGCCAACAAAAAATTTGTTCAATTGTTCTTTAACGATTGGAGAAAGAAAAGATGTGATGTATAGAAGGAGCTGAAACGCGTGGAGAAGAACCGTTTTAGATGCTTTTAAGCCAGAGGACTTCCCAGATCCAATCTTTAATGCCACCACTAAAATGCTGATATAGGTAAAAATTATGACAAGACCTACCATAGCTAAGCTGAGCATAGTTTTGATAAATACCACAAATTCTTGAAGGGGGCTCACACTTATTGCTTTCCTCTTACATATCACATATTGACCAAAAAAATCACTTGTCACAGATTTAGCTAAAATAGGGAAATCTACAGCTTTAAGGGTCAATGATACCATCCATAGCACTGCCACTGTTGCGTTAGACCTTTTTGTGGTACATAATTCCACATGTCTTAAAGGAAAACAAACTGATATATAGCGTTCCAGGGCCATTGCTGCCAAGATGAATGGAGTTATCATGTAGGTAAGTTCTCCAATGATCACTAAGACATAGCAGATGGAGATAAGCATGGTTAGAGAAAGCTCAGAGGTCATCAACAACAGAAATCCCAACAGGAGGAACAGGGTATCATAAATGAGCATGTGGAAGAACAGAATGTAACGAGGGGTCTCACGGATGTGAGGAGTGTTGCAATAGACTCGGGTTATGGCCATAATGAAGTAGAGGAAGGCACACAAAAATAAAATAGATGGTAAAACAAGTGGCAGCTTAACCAAAAGGGATATGCTCTGTATATATGTTGAATTAGACATGGCTTAAACAATGCCAAGTAAAGTTCTTCAGCTATGAAGAAAGATAAAACAAATATTAGTGATTGGCTGGGTGGTTGGTTGGCAAATTCGTTTGTTGACAAGACAGTGGAAGAATGCAGAGCTCAAATATGAAAAGCAAAGCCTACCAACCATTTAAAGGATATTTGCGCATTTATGAAAAGTACATTTATCCTTCCTGTTTATTCCCTCTGGCAAAATGAGTCCACTTGCCCCAAATACATACTTCCCTTTATATTACGGCTGACACCTTTTGCAGTCCTGGCAGCAACAATCCTCTAACCATTGGCCATGCTTTTGCAGTCACTCCACATAGACTTTTATGAGTCCATCAATGAACAGAGGAGATTCTCAGATGACATTCCCACAGAGGTCTATCTAGAGAGACTGTGCAGGCATAGTAAGCAGTAAGAAGATTTCCTCTGCCAGGAAGTCTGTAAAAGGCCAAGGTAATGGCAAGGTGTATACAGTATAATAATGAGAATTAACAAAGTTAGGGTTGAGAAGTTTCTAAGTGTGCCGCAGAGATCACTTTGTAAATGAGATCCATGGGCCTGAAGTGAGTAACTCGAAATAAACTGTGATGGGAAGAGAATTGCGCTAGTTGGAGAATATAATTTTTTAAAGTGTCGGGAAACCCAAAAATTAATGACTCCAAGACTATTTTCTATATCTATGTGTTGTGTGTATTTGTTTTAAAAATAGACCAGTGAAGATTAAATACCTGGTGAACCCGCAGGGTTTTATTACTTCTTTTTACAGAGTGGCAACACTATGCCAGTTGATCCACAATCGTCTTCATTGTCACTGTGTCTGCACGATTGTCAGTGTTGGGAAACCAGGTATTTCCTCTTGTTTCCCCCAGCTATCTGTTCCACGTTCCCGATCTCCTCATCTATCATGCTCCAGAAGGAACACAACAAGGATTGTATCACCAATCATCATGGACCACCATTTTGGCCACCTGCTCAAAAGGTGCAAAATTGCTGCATGTATCCCCAATGATGAGCTACTGACATGGGGGAAAAAACCCAGCTCCCCAGAGGCTGTCCCTGTATTATGGTCACCCCATTGGCACCAGGCATTTTTTCTTTTAATGACCAGTAATGCAGGTCATATTTTCCTTCACTGAACAATGATGTCAGGAATTTTGTTTCCCTCTGACCACCAACAGCGGGATATTTTTCCCCTCCTACTAACCAATGACACCTGGAGATTTTTCCTTCCACTTACCAATATTGCTGGACATTTTTCCCACTGACCACGAATGCTGAGGCATTTTACTTTCCACTGACCAGCATTGAGTTTCATAATCCTAACCACTCAGCTCTGTACGATGTGTTGTGTATTACATTCCAAAGTGTTTATTGTATTAACAGTTGCTGATTGCTAAGTAGTTCCCCACTATTTAAATTAAGTTCTTCTTTGGGGTATGATCAGACAGAAATGCATATGTAATGGATGTGAAAAAAGTTCACTACTCTACTGAGGCTTGGTGATTCTGCTGCACTTGACCCAGATTCACTGCCATTAACCAGGCTGGTCTGGCTATAGTTAAACCCATGAATGGAGTAAAGGCTAAGCGAACCACATACATGTGAGCAGATATGTGAGCTAGACCTGCTTAGATTGTGAAGTGAAAGCACAAAAAACAAACACAGATCATTACTGCCATAAGTTCTAAAGCAAACAAATTGCCACTTAGATAAAATGTTTGTCATCTGATGTCTTGCTAGAAATTCTGTATTAAAAAATTTGCTATACTCACACTAGTGCTGTTCATTTAATCCAGGCAAAAGTGAATACATCTGATAAAGTCAGCCTGAATCCCCTTTTTTGCGAGAGATATATATATATATATATATATATATATGAGCTGAGTATTTATATGTTCTCCAATCCCGGGAGTGTTCCACACCAACAATATGTGAATGAGATGTCCAGATAAATTTGGACCCGAGTTAGCAGTTGCAGGATCCAAGCTGGGGAATTAATTATAAGGGCTCCCTTGTGTCACATCCATTGTGTACCAGATGTTACCTTCTTAGAGAGTTTTCCCAGGATATTCTACAACATTTCAACAAGTTGAAAGCCTCTTTTTAACTTGTTGGGACTAACATATCTAGTCATCTCCCTAGTAGGCTTTGGAAAAAAGATGGCAGTAAAGATTTCTCAAATCTATCTATCTATCTATCTATCTATCTATCTATCTATCTATCTATCTACCAACCAGAGAGGACATCATAGGTAGACTGTGAGAATACAGCATGGATAGAAATTATGCCAATAATGTCTAATGGTTATAGGAGAACCTTTGTCCAGGCTATGGACATTCAAGTTTGTATGTAAATATTCTTAAAACAACCCTGTTGGAGTGTAAACAGGTGCTTACAGGTGTTCACTACAAAATAAGGTGTCTACTACAAAGTTCACTTTATTTTTACTGTATTGTTCAAGAAGGATGTAAAATGATGTTTTGGTAAATCTGTTATGCCAGTAAGTGTTAGTCAGTTTGCAGGTTGGCCAGGAGTTAGAAAGAGGTAAGGTCAGCCTGCTCCCGGATGTTCATGGCGTTGCCCCTGTAGCACCCTCTAGGTTGGCTTTTTGTTTTATTTTTTTTTTAGATAGAGGTTGGGTAGGAGCCTGGGATGAGTCAGCCTTGGAGTGAGGTAGTGAGTTTACCTCAGTACAGGCTGGGAGGCTCTACAGGTCAGGGCTTCTGGAGCCCTCCCTCCCTTCCATAAACTCTAAGAACCTTCTGGAAGAGGGGCAGAGGAAGAGAGGAGGCCCAGATCTGCATGTTTGAGGGAACTTGGCCAATCCTCTGGCATGGTAACCAAGGACAACCCTTAAATGTGGCAGAGCTTGGGGAGCAGTGTGCAGTGTTGGGTTGAAGATGGACTGAAAGGAAGGCTGGAATGTAGAGCCTGAGAGGGGGTCCCAGGGAGGGGAGCCTACCTACAGGCTGGTTGCTGGACAGGAGGATCTTCACTGTTCCACCGTCTCTTAGGGAGGACATCCTGAGCAGCAGGGGAGGAGCCAGCCCAGTTAAATCCTGTAAGCAGCTACCAACCCACCAAGCTGACCGGACAGGACAGTGTAAGTACTCCTACACCCCCTGGACCAGATAAAGGGAGAGGGTGGTCAGGTGAAAGACCCAACTAGTTCTCATCTGAGACAACTTAATTGTTAGATCTTGGAATGCCTTGCCTAGGGCTGCTGTCAGTGCAGCTAGGTGAAGAGGAGGATTCATATGGGGTCTGAGAAGGTACACCAAGGGGACTTCAGTGCTCCGTAACAGAGACAGTTGCTATTTTTGCAGTAATGTTGCTAAGAAGTTGTCCTCACGTTTGTAGTTACTTGGCCATCCATGATAACCCAAAACCCCATCCATGTTGTTAACCCCTTAATAAAAACAACTAAAAACTAGTTCAAAGACTGTTTACTGACTTTGAATGTGCAAGTGTGGGAAATGTGTGTTGCCTTGCCATGGAGAGCATAGGGGGACCAAAAACAAATTCAGTGGTCCTCAAGAGCGTGGTGTTACCGGCCCTTTGTCAGGGTCATGTCCACAGCAGAAGTTCTGGAAGATCTGGCATTTCTGCCAGTACTCTACATGGCCGCAGAGGTACACATCAGCCTCAGTTTGGTGCCAGACGACCTTTATAAGGAGGCTCATCACTTCCTCTGGTTGCTGGATGATCTCTAGCTCCCCGTGCCCTGTTCCTGTTTCCTTTGATTCTGACTTGTGATTTCCTGTTACCGACTTGGCTTGCTCCTGGACCTGTCTACTCTGATTTACCCCTGATCTGACCTCGGCTTGGCTTACGGATACCCTCTCTCTCTCTCGCTCCACTGTGAATGACCTCGGCTTTCCCATCTGACTACATCCGCTCTGATCCCCACCTGGTACCTGACCTTGGCTTGAACCGACTACCCAGTAAACATCCAAATCCCGGAAGGGCTTGCATACCATACACAGGTGCCTCCTGTCTGCAGACCTATCTCCGTGTACCAGCTGTGCTTCTGAGTGGACCACCAACCAGCACTCCTACAGGCGACCTGTGCAACCTTGGGCCTGACTCCCGCTGTCCCACTCTCAGGGGAGTCCGGAACTTAGCCGCAAGGGAGGCCCTCTCTCCATTGACATCCATCACCAGGTACGTGATACCCTTCTGGTGGGCTGTAAATACAAGGGGAGGTAGCCTGGTTTGGAGTGGTTGTGCCTTTGGGAGATAACAGGAGGTGTGCTGCAGGATGTAATTCTACCAAGAAAATGTGGTGTGGTCAGGTAAGTGTTGAGGGACTGCTACACACAGAAGGTTTTTTACCTGCATGCATACAGTGTATGAAGGTAAAACACCTCGACCCTTTACAACCACTTTAAGTGTATTACAGTGTATCTGTGCAAGGTGAACAGCTGGCTGGTAAGTGTGAGGTGCTGCCTTGACGCTGATTTTCGCATGACCGTGGCCTATTTCCTAGACATTACTCGCAAAGGGTCCCTACATTAGGCAAGTAGACCCTGCCCACAAGCACAGGGTAACCTGTATATAAAAAATACTTGCAGCAGGTGAAGTGGAGCCTTTTCAAGAAATGGCCTGATGGAAAGGTACTGTAAGTATTTGCAGGACTCTTTTAGCCGATATTTTTTACACCCATGTAACCCTGTGCTGAAAAAGTCACTTTTACAAGTAGCATATGACTGGTTAATCGAGACCTCACTTAAACCCGTATCTGTAGCACTGTGAAGAAATTCCTTCTCACAGTTCACAACAGAATCATGGATGTCTTGAACTCGTTCTTTCACTAGCTCAACTTAACCTGCAGGTTCAAGCTCAACTTCATTTCTCTATCTCCAATTACACAAAAAATGGCAACCGTCCCAACCTATAACCAGCTTTAGCAATAAGGTGCACAAGGAAGGACAAACAAAAGGATTTCCCAGCAACACTTACCAGCCAGCCTGCAAAACAACCAATTTGGCCAGTTTGCTTTAAAAACAGAGGGTTTTGTTTGCGCACATTTGCAAATACATGTGTAAACCACATTCCCATGTCCAGGGTCCTCTGTATACTGTGGGCCTAACTAAAATTTCCAAAGCCTTTATAGTAGGAGCTCATGCGTTAAGGGCAGGTGTGCCTGGAGGAGCCCATTCCTCCTTAACCACTCGCCCTCCTGAGGACTTACCCCCCTTCCGGAACAGGTCATTTGCTGCATTACTTTAACTGGCCATGTAACGCTGCACCCAAATGAAATTTATGTCCTTTTTTTCCCACAAATTGAGCTTTCTTTTGGTGATATTTTATCGCCTGTGTGGTTTTTATTTTTTGCACTATAACCAACAAAAGACCGACAACTTTGAGGAAAAAAACAATATTATGGGCACTTTTTGCTATTAAACATGTCCAATAAAAAATGTAAAAAATCAAATTTCGTCATCAATTTAGGCCAAAATGTATTCTGCGACATGTCTTTGCTAAAAAAAAATCCCAATACATGTAAATTAATTGGTTTATGTAAAAGTTATAGCGTTTACAAATGGCGGCATAGATAATGGAATTTTTTTTATCTACTAGTAATGGCGGCAATCAGCGACTTTTGGAGGGACTGTAGCGGACATTCTGACACTGGGGGGAACTAACTTGGTGTCACCCCAGTGACACCAATGCAGTGATCAGTGCTAAAAAAAAAAAAAGCACTGGCACTGTACTAATGGCACTGGGCAGGAAGGGGTTAATCTGAGGGATGATCAAAGGGAAACTTGTGTGCTGGGAGTGTTTTACTAGAGGGCGGGTGTTCTTCACTGTAAGCACATTGATCGCGATGGCTGTACTGTGCACAGCCATCCCGAGCAGTGTGCTCGAGCTGACAGGGAAGAAGACTGCTTGTAAACAAAACAATCTTCCTCCCCGTCGGAGATGCTCGGTAATCACCTGGTGCCGGCAGGTAATTACCAGCCGGGACCCGGTGATTGACATCCACTACCGCGAATGGCAGCGCAGGTAGGGAGCATGTGCGGCTTGTGCACACCCCCTACCCAGAAATTCAAAATCACGTGATTCTGCGCATCCGTGCCGCCCTGTAGCAGTATATCTGCTACAGGGCGGTCCTTAAGCGGTTAAAGGTACAGGGACGCACATGATGCCCAGCTATACCAAAATGACAGCAAAGGCATCCAGTGCGTTCCTCCGTCCAAATTAGTCAACTACACAAAAAAGGGCAACCGTCCCAACCTATAAACAGGCACACCTGCCCTTAACCCATCCATTTAGACATGTGCTCCTACTGTGGAGGCTTTGGAAATTTTAGTTAGGTCCACAGTATACAGAGGGCCCTTGACGTGGGACCATGGCTTATGTATTTGCAAATTTGTGCAAACAAAACCCTCTGTTTTTAATGCAAAGTGTTAGACAAATTGGTCAAATTGGTTGTTTCGCAGGCTGGCTGGTAAGTGTTGCTTGGAAATCCTTTTGTTTGTTTGCTCTATCTCCAATCCCCTTCTCACTTCTAGACCCCCAAACCCCTTGTAACAGCTCAGTGCCTTTTTTTTTGTATTGCCACAGAGAGTGGGGTCATGAAACTGTTCTTTTGAGCCTTCTGCTATTATTTACCTGATGTCGCTCTATCAGGGGGCAGGTCCTTGCCATTCAACTTAGAAGCAGGGGCGGACTGACCATTTGGAAACTGGGGCACTGCCCGAGGGCCCGGGGTCAGTAGGGGGCCCCATGAGATGCCCCTGGTACCTTTTTCATAGGCTTTTTTGAGTTTGGGCAAGGACACAGGGGCCCCATGATCCCCTATTGCCTGGGGGCCCCATGAGTTGTCAGTCCGCCCCTGCTTAGAAGATAATCAGCATTGAAAGAAAGAGTGGTGGGTCTACAGGGACAGTGCCGGGGAAAGGGAAATATGGCAGCCAGAGCTGCCTTTTTTTTCTATATGTGAAGATTGTGGCCTACAAATTTAAAAAGGTGCAAAGTTGAAGTTGAACATTAAACCTCATGCAACACATGCCATACTGTGGATAGAATTCCAACTTGGACAAGAACAATGTTCTACAATAATATTTTGCTGATTGACAGCAGGCAGGAAAATATTCACCAAGATGCATGCACTACCGGCATTGCTACCATGGAACAGATTTTGTGCAAACACAAGTAGTTGGACTTGGAAGAAAATGAGGTGTGAAATATGCCAGTTTTAAAATTTACCAACCACCTTCAAGAAACAATGATCTGTGACATTGCCTCTGAGGCAAAGTTTGTGCAAAGGATATGAAAGGGCAATCTTGGTTCCTCAAAGCAGTATTAAACCCAAAAGCAAACATTTATTTTATTGCATCTTACCAATTCTTACATGTGGTGATTGCATTTGTTTTCCTTTTAGGCTTGTAAGGGTCCCTGATTGGGTGGGGGCTCCCGCCAAGCTTTAGCAGGACCAGTGGCGTAAATAGAACCTTCAGGGCCCCAGTGCAAGAAACCCTAAAGGGCGCCCCTTCCCTCTGAGCCCAGTGGTGGAACACCAGGGCCTGGTCACAAGTGTGACATTTGTGACCCAGATAGTTCCACCACTGGTGTCAGTCGTTTTATTTATTTAATTATTTTTCATTAAAAAAAAAAATTACAATTTTTTTAAAATTATATTTTACATTTTTTTTATGAGCCCCGTTGGGGGACTTAGGTGAGATTTCAGAGGTCTAAAGATACCTCTGATGTCCAGTGCTCCTGTCCAGAACTGTGTAAGTCTCTGCCTCTTAACTGTTTGCTCTCTGTGTCCTGGGGTGTGTAAAGGGGGGTACAGGACATGGGTGGGGGTGTGAAGGGGGGCAGAAGATATGGCTATGGGGAGGGGTTTGAAGGGGGTAGAGAACATGGCTGTGGGGGGGGTGGGGAGGGAGTAGAGAACAAGGCTGGGGGGGTGAAAAGGGGGGTAGAGGACATGGGTGGGGGGTGTGAAGAGGGGTAGAAGATATGGCTATGGGGAGGGGTTTGAAGGGGGTAGAGAACATGGCTGTGGGGGGGTGGGAAGGGAGTAGAGAACAAGGCTGGGGGGGGTAAAAAGGGGGGTAGAGGACATGGCTGTTGGGGAGAGGGAGTGGAAAGGAGGTGAAGAACATGGCTGTGGGGGGGTGGGGTGTTTGAAAGTGGGTAGAGGACATGGCTGTGGGAGAAAGGGGGGTGTGAAGGGGTAGAGGACATGGCTGTGGGGGTGTAAAGAGGGGTAGAGAACAAGGCTGGGAGGGTGAAAAGGGGGGTAGAGGACATGACTGTGGAGGGAGTGATGTGAAGGGGGTAGAGGACAAGGCTGTGGTGGTGGAGGGGGGTGTAAAGGGGGGTAGAGAACATGGCTGTGGGGTGAGAGGGGGGTTTAAAGGGGGTAGAGAACATGGCTGTGGGGGGGGGGGGTGTGAAGGGGTAGGGGACATGGCTATTGGGGGAAGAAGGGTGTAAAGGGGGGTAGAGAACATGGCTATGAGGGGGAGGAGAGTGTGATGGGGGAAGAGGACATGGTTGTAGGGGGCGATGGTGTGTGAACTTAATGAAGCACTTTTTTCTTTTTATGTTTATGTTGCTTTATGTTAATATTGTTGTTAATATTTATTTTTGTAACTTTATTCTGCATAAAACATTTAACAGTGTAATTTTTTGAGATAATTTATGAGGGCGTGTTTAGAGGTGGAATTGGAGGTACAGCAGGGCAGGGTAAGGGTTGGGTGGGGCAAATAGTGGCAAGTAACTCTTAACTCTTTGAGGACCGTAAGGTTTTGGAACACCAAAAGAATCAATTTTTTTGTTTTTAAAGTTCGTACACTTCAGTTGCTATAACTAAGCCATTTCATGAAATAATTGGCAAAAAGCTAGATCCATTTGTTGTTTGTTGATAAGAACTAATATTTTGACTCAAACCAAAAAAAAAAAAAGAGTTTTAAGTTCTTAATCAGATGATACACACAATTAAAAATATGGGACAAATACGTCCCTTGGTCCTCAAAGGGGCCTGACTAGTAGCTCAGACATTTTGAGCCCTGTGTATTAAGCATTTTGGGTTAATGACAACATTGTCTTTCATAATGTTTTAATTACACTGTTGAATTTTTTTTGCAGTGGGGCATAGTCAGAATTTTCCAAATGTTCTTATACGTGTATCAATATCATTCTATATCATTCTATATCATTACTAGCAGCAACTCCTATATATAATTTTTTGTTTCTTGTATTTGCATTGTTGTAAGTTTAGGAGTTACCTCCTAATCCCTTCATAGGGGGTTATACCTTGAGCAATGTAGCATTGTAAATTTTTATGTTATATTGAAGCAATGCTAACCTGACAAGTGCTCTAAAAATTAGACAACAAAATTTGACGGAATTCCACTTTAGGAAGAGAAATGTGAAAATACTCAAAAAATGCAAATCAGACTGTGCTGTACAAGTTTGTAAAGACTGGATGAATTTAGACTTTTTTCCCCCTAATTTACATATAATTTATGCACAATATTACCTATGCTTGTAAATAAAAAAAAAATCAAAAGAGAGAAATTTGCTGAACCTTATTATTTCCAACAACATTCTATCTCCCTAGTGCTTTCCGGTGCTTTCATAGTGATAAATCAAAAGTGATCAACCTGAAATAATGAGCTTAATTGCTGATTGACACCTGAGGGATGTAGACTGCAAACGGTTTATGTTGTAGTTATGAAACAAGCTGTTTGTATTCCCTATTGCCTCTCTGGGACTGATCCCAGAGGATGGGTGATTAGACTGTCACTTTACTCACGAGGGAACTCATTTTAAAATGTCACACAACAGTTCGAAAAAGTACACCTCTGCTAAAATTGCTTCTTAGATTATGGGCAAAATTTTAAAGTTTATACATGTGTAATATTACATATATGTAGTAATATTATTTATATATATATATATGTATATATAATGTATGTATGTATATATATATATATATATATATATATATATATTCTACTATTATTATTATTATTATTAATAATAATAATTATTATTATTATTATTATTATTATTATTTGTTTTTATTTTTTAAATTATTTATTTATTTATTTTTTTAAATGAAAATGTATTTATAGAAAAAAATTTTTGATATAGGTTTGGATAGAGTAGGGAAGCGTTAAAATCTGTCAGGTTAACAGGAAACAAGAAGTGATCTCACAAAAGTGAGAAGAATTCCCATCTTCGGCAGTTGTCACCAGAACATTTGTCCTCATTGGAGGATCACTCCTGAACCTATTCTATTGGCAACTGTATGTTTTCAGATTTCCCTTTACCTTCAGTCACAGGGACAGTGGTCTCCAGAACAAATAGAAAGGGTGAAGCCCCCAGCTCTGTATCCAAAACTAAATGTTTTGCCTTTGCACACTTTAAAATGACTTACATTTTCCATCTTTTATATACCTTGTTTTTAGTGCTTCACTGCCAGTATAAAGTTTAATAAAAGTTTCTCCTTTAATAGGGTGGCAACGCTTCCTTTGCAGGCACTGTTTAGACCTGCAGCATTGCCACCCTTCTATGTGCACTCTACAGCCCACAACAGTCTTGACTAGCAGCCTTTGTAAGTCAAGGCTTTGTAATAACCTCATTATGTACCATGTACCTGGTGCTGGAGCCCAATGGAGAGAGGGCTTCCCTTGCGGCTAAGTTCCAGACTCCCCTGGAGATAGGACAGAAGCAGTCAGGCCCATAGTAGCATGGGTCATGTGCAGGATTGCTTGTAGAGATGATCTGACTGAGGATGCTTGTCAGAGGTACAACCAAGAGCACTGCTGATTCACTGGAATGGTGTCTGCAGACTGGTGGTGCCCATGAGAGATAGCAGGCCTTCAGAATAGCAGAAGACAGCAGAGTAGTCGGATCAGATGTCAAGTGGGGATTAGAGCAGATGTAGTCAGATAGATAGCCGGGGTCATACACAGGAGAGCAAGTGAGAATATCCATTAGACAAGCCGGGGTCATACACAGGAGAGCAAGTGAGAATATCCATTAGACAAGCCAGGGTCATACACAGGAGAGCAAGTGACAATATCCATTAGACAAGCCGGGGTCATACACAGGAGAGCAGATGAGAATATTCATTAGACAAGCCAGGGTCATACACAGGAGAGCAAGTTAGAATATCCATTTGACAAGCCGGGGTCATACACAGGAGAGCAAATGAGAATTTCCAGTAGCCAAGCCGGGGTCATACACAGGAGAGCAAGTAGAAATATCCATTAAACAAGCTGAGGTCAGATCAGGAGACAGGCAGAGACAACAGGTCCATGAACAAGCCAAGTTGGTAACAGCAGATCACAATAGCAAGGGAAACACAGGACAAAGGTACTGGGGAGCCAGAGATCAACCAGCAATTTGAGAGAGTGATGGGCTTCCTTATAAAGGCCTACTGGCACCAAACTGTACTGATGGCTTGTGTAACTCTGGGGCAGTGCACATGCGTGTTCCGGCTGGCGCCAATGCACATAGATGTTTCGCCAGTGTGCATGTCTGTGGCCATGCAGGGTACTGGCAGCAATGCCAGGTCTCAGAGTACCTCTGCTGTGGACAGAGCCCTGACACTATGTTGTGCTGCATGTTGGCATGTGCATGAACCCAATTTTTAAAGAGTATGGCAGGTTCAAAGCCCAAATCCAGGATCACATTAAAGCTGTTGTAAACCTCTAACATGAAAAATAAGCAAAGCATATCCCTCTATAGTCTGTGCTTGTTTCAATCCAAAGCACTGCTGCCCCGTTCCTCTGCAAGCTGCATGAGTCAGTTCTGACAAGTTTTTCTAACACCAAGCGAAAAAAAGGTGACTAGGGAGGGAGATCTAGCACACAGCATGTGATTAACAGTCTCAGTTCTGTTCCTGTGTGAAGGGGGGGGGGGGGTTGACCCTTCCATCCAATAAGCCACCAGAGCTCTAATCGCTGAGCTCAGCTTGTGTATTATCAGCTCCCTGCCCCCTTTTTTCTGGCAGCCAAGGAAAGCTTTATAAATTCTGCACTTTAAAGGACTGTAAAGAAGAGAATATTGCAGATAAACAGGTACAACTTACAGTATGTAGGAGGATTTGTTTCATCTCTGTGTATCACCTGAGGCCAGTCACTTCACTGGGTATATACAGTATAAGGGTTTACAGTCACTATAAGATACCCAAATTCTTGCTCCCTCCCCAAGCAAAGTTAATAACCTTTTTTTTATGTTAAAGTGGTTCTATACATTTTTTACCTTATTGCATTCTATGCATTAAAGTAAAAAATGCCCCACTACCTGTTCTTCCCCCCTCTGTCCCTAAACACTTACCTGGCTCCTGTCATCACTCCAGCGCTGTTCCAGTTGAAGCACTTCTCCTCTGACCTCCTAGTCTCACAGGACATTGAAAGCAGGGGGAGCAATAGACACCTGCCGCTGTCAAACTCCTGTGAAGAGGGAGCAAAGGTGTGGCTTACCAGAACTGTGTGTGTCTATGAATACACAGTCCAGATTGGAAGCATGTATGCCCCCTTACCACTCAACATGCTGAGGGGCACTCTGAGAAAGGAGGAGCAAAATACCATTGCACAGAGCAGGTAAGTATATTATCTTTGAAATGTTAAAGTAAAAAAAATATCCTTTACCTTCACTTGAAAATATCAATGTAGGCATGTAAACGAACATGACCTCACTGGTACCACAAGGCAAGGGTTTAAGGGTCTCAAAAGAGGTCTGTTGAGGTTCACACCATTGGGTCTGGATGGATGGTGAAGCCTGGCTCTTTTTATGGGTAGGTTGTCCATACAACCGGTGGTTGAGGGACGTTGCAATTTGGGCAACCGTGGGCATAAAATATCTATAATACTCCATCAGATCCCAAGAAAGGGAATAATTTCATCAGTGTTTTGGGGGCATTCCAATTCTGCATGGCTTGTGTCTTAGCAGGGTCAAGTGACACCCACCCTTCCTGGTCTACACACCTCCACCACATGCCACAAGTGTTGAATTTCCTTACACATCAAGTGACACTTACTAGGTTTCAGCTTTAGTTTCACCCATTCCAGGTGCTTAATGTGCTCCTCAAAAGATTTTGAAAGATGATAATATCATCTAGATAAAGTAGTATTGTTTCAAAGTTAAATTCTCCTAAGCATTGACCCATCAGCCTTTTTAAGGTACTGGGAACATGACTTGCTCAAAGGGAATCTGACTGAACTCCAAGAGCCCCTATCATGAAGTCTTTCTTGATCTTGTTCTCTGACAGGGACCTTCCAGTAGCCGCTGGCCAGGTCCAGGGGTCCAGGGTGGAGAAATAGCAGGCCTGGCCCAGAGCCATTGTACATGGGGCAACAAGTAGATGCAGGCATTATGTTTACAATAATTCACACAGAAATACAGCTCCCATCCTTCTTTTGGACAGGACAATAGGTGTTGCTCAGTAACTGCGACTTTCCCTCACAATCACACTTTGCAACGTGTTGCAAATCAGGTCATTGACCTCTTGCCACAGAGAGGGACGTATATTCCTATACCGCTTCTGAATGGGTCTTATGTCCCCTGTGTGGCCTCAGTGTATCCATAGTCCTCAGACCCAGTGGCAGACACCAACATGTTTCTTCAATAGTTGATTGGCTGCTGGGCGTAATGAAAGCTCCTGTACGGAGATAGTCAGCTGATCTAATAGCCATTGGTGCTGCGTGCCTTCCATCATGAGCATGGTAGCTTGCACAGGGGCACAGATAGCATCTACCATGGTTTGGGAGACCACAATACACTTCCTGGGTACCACACAAGCATTTGCAAGAACTATTTCACTGGGCAAGAAGACAGGCATGACCCCTAAGTTGATCAACTGAATGAGCACTGTGACAGGATGAACGGCGACGTGATAGAGGGACGCTATGTGTCACCTCGCATATGCTCATACCTGACTGTTTAGGTGGAGTCCACTCCGGGTTTTCGGGGCCACAGTTAAGCAGGTGGGTCCGGACCAGAGTTTGGGCTCCACTAATGACCACCAACAGGTGGTATAAATAAGGCAGGGCTGGAGCAAGGAGTTGCTCGTGGCCTGGGACTCAGAGAGCTATTCTGAGAGAGCTGTGTGTGTATTATACCTACAAGAAAAGGTTTGCTTTTGTTTTATTGTGGTGACAGGGAGAAGCACTTCACCTCTGAGAGAGGAAACGCCTTTTGTGTAGTTAGTGCCTGGATGGCAAGGGTTTATGTTCATGTTTTTGTTTATTTTCTGCAAACCTTTTAAATAAAGCTGACAACCAGTCAGATTTTGATGAAAGCCTGCTGTGCGGTCTACCTTTGTCCCAGGGAAGGAGATCCCCCACCTGAGCTAACCCCCACATATGGTGGAGAATGCGGGCACTTCCTGAGCAAGTGGGAAGATGGAGGAAATAATAAGAGCCTTGCTGCAGGCCAATGCAGCACAACGGGAGACAAATCGCCAGTTTGCGGAGGCCCAAGAAGCAGACCGAGAGCTCCTTAAGCAGGTGGCCCAACACCTATTAGAATTAAAGAAGGAATCTGCAGATCCGCTGCCAGTGGAGCAGAAAATGGCACGGGCCAGCTATGTTTTGCAGAAGATGACACCTGCGGATGATGTGGAGGCCTACCTCTCAACTTTTGAAAGGGTTGCTGTTCGGGAAGGATGGAAAAAGGAGCAATGGGCAGGACTGCTTGCACCATTTTTGGCAGGTGAATCCCAAAAAGCCTATTATGACCTGGAACCAGGGGATGCCCAGGACTATGAAAAACTGAAAGCTGAGGTCCTTGCATGCCTGGGTGTCACCATTGCAGTCCGGGCTCAGCGGGTGCATCAGTGGCATTACAGGGCTGACAAACCACCCAGATCTCAGATGTTTGATTTGATACATCTCTCCAAAAAGTGGCTCCAGCCGGAGGTATTGTCAGGCCCTCAGATTGTGGAGCGTGTGGTCATGGACCAATATTTACATGCGCTCCCTGCCACTTTGAGGAAGTGGGTTGGCCGTGGAGACCCTAAATCTGCAAACGAGCTGGTGGACCTGGTGGAGAGATATGCAGCCACTGAGGACTTTTTCCATTCACCTGGGCCGTACCCCAATGTCACTAGGGGTGGAAAACTATCCGGAAGATCCGGTAAGACTGTTCCATGGGCCAAAGGCTCAGGAAAAAATGATAAGACTATTGTGTCAGATAATGATACTGTAGGCTTAGGACCTAGAGACTGGCCAAATAGGTCAGGAAGGTCCCCAAAGCTGTTTAGAGGTCTAAGTACTGAACATATAATATGTTATCGTTGCCATGCGTTAGGTCATATTGCTGCAAGCTGTCCTTTAAATGATGAACCTATGCAATGTGAAAATGCTTATTTAGGAAAACGCATGTCTCTTTTTGCACAGGTGGTATGTACTACAGCATGTCAAAAACGCATGGAAAAGCAAATGTGTGTGATTGCCATTGATGGAAAGCCAGTAACTGCTCTGCTAGACTCGGGTAGTGTTGTGACCTTAGTTAAAGGTGATTTGGTAAACCCTGCAAGGTTACACCCTAGCACGATTGCGGTTATTTGTATTCATGGTGATACACGTAATTACCAGACTGCTCTGGTGGAGATTGGTACTCCCTGGGGCCCTGTGACCCATTCAGTGGGGGTGGTGCCCTCTCTGCTTCATGAAGCCATAGTGGGGAGAGATTTTCCCCATTTCTGGAAGTTATGGGATAAGGAGGGGAGTCAGGAGGACCGAGCTCCCCCTGCTGGGGAAACGCCGAAAACTCCTGAACTCACTCCTGACCCCTTTGACGGCAAGGTGGAAGGGGAAACTGTTGGTGTGTCCGAGGAAGGTGTAGATCTTTTTCCTTTCTCTGTAATGGCTGGGGAGCAGGAGGAGTTGGATCCAACCCCAGACAGTGAGGATATAGAACAAGAGATGATCGCTGGCTCTAGTGAGAGTGGACAGAATGTGGTGCCTGACCTAGAGGTCAGAAAAGAGGATTTTTGTACGGAACAACTGAAAGATTCCACACTTAATAGAGCCCGTGAAAACATTAAAATGATTGATGGGGAACCAGTTGAAAATGATGTAGCGGTGTCTTTTCCCTACATGGCTCTTAACAATAACTTGCTGTATCAAGTGGTAAAGCAAGGGAGGAGTGGTAGAACAGTTAGTGGTCCCCAAACCCTTTCGCCGGATGGTACTAGATTTAGCCCATGGGCATACAATGGGTGGACACCTGGGTGTAGAGAAAACAAAGGAGAGAATAACCCAGAGATTCTTTTGGCCAGGCTTACATGGAGACGTCAAAGCACATTGTGAGTCATGCCCGGAATGTCAATATTCTGCGCCCTCACCCCATTTTCGCAGTCCGCTAGTACCTCTACCCATAATTGAAGTACCGTTTGAAAGAGTGGGCATGGACCTAGTGGGTCCAGTAGTAAAGTCTGCCCGGGGCCATCAGAACATACTGGTTATACTTGACTATGCCACCCGGTATCCTGAAGCCATCCCCTTGCGTAATACCTCCGCTAAAAATATCGCCAAAGAGCTTGTCCGGGTGTTTAGTCGTGTAGGTATTCCAAAGGAGATATTAACGGATCAGGGCACGCCATTTATGTCTAGAGTTATGAAAGAGTTATGCAAATTGTTCAAAATCTCCCATCTCCGTACCTCGGTCTACCACCCCCAAACCGATGGGCTTGTGGAGAGGTTTAACAAGACCCTTAAGAATGGTGGTGGACAAAGATGGGAGAAATTGGGATTTTTTGCTACCATATCTCATGTTTGCTATACGGGAAGTACCTCAGGCATCTACAGGATATTCACCTTTTGAACTACTGTATGGTAGACATCCCAGAGGATTGCTAGATGTTGCAAAAGAAACCTGGGAGACAGAGTCCACGCCCTATAGAAGTGTCATCGAGCATATCTCACAGATGCAGGATAGAATCGCAGCTGTCATGCCACTTGTTCGGGAACACATGGAGCAAGCCCAGGAGGTCCAGAGAAGGGTTTATAACCGGGGTGCCAGGATCCGTACCTTCAACCCTGGGGATAGAGTGCTGGTGCTAGTCCCCACCGTTGAAAGTAAATTCCTCGCAAAGTGGCAAGGTCCCTTTGAAATTAGGGAGAAAGTGGGGGAAGTAAATTATAAAGTTTACCAGCCAGGAAAAAGGAAACCCGAACAAATCTATCATGTTAATCTCTTAAAACCTTGGAAAGACAGGGAAAGTTTGTTGGCAGTACCAAGCCCCCAAAAGGACGTGGTTCCCGTGGCCCCTCACGTACCTATAACGGAAACCTTGTCAGTAGCCCAACAAAATGATGTTCAGGAGTTTGTGAGGAAAAATGGAGATTTCTTCTCCCACCTACCTGGACTGACGACTGTCATCCAGCATGACATAGTTACCCAGCCCGGGGTCCGCGTAAATGTCAAGCCCTATAGAATACCCGAGGCCAGGCGGGAAGCGGTGGCAAAGGAAATAAAGGACATGTTAGAGTTGGGAGTGATTGATGAATCTCACAGCGAGTGGTCGAGTCCCATAGTGTTGGTCCCAAAACCAGATGGAACAATTCGTTTCTGTAATGATTTCAGGAAACTGAACAGTGTGTCCAAGTTTGATGCGTACCCGATGCCTCGGGTGGATGAGCTCATTGACAGGTTGGGAACGGCTCGGTACATAACCACCTTAGATCTGACCAAAGGCTATTGGCAGATTCCGTTAACGGAAGCTGCAAAAGAAAAGACAGCATTCTCCACCCCCGAGGGGTCCTTTCAGTATAAGCGGATGCCGTTTGGTTTGCATGGGGCTCCTGCATCATTCCAAAGGATGATGGACAAGACGTTGAGACCACATCGCCAATATGCAGCTGCCTATTTGGACGATGTCGTCATCCACAGTCCCGACTGGGATTCTCATTTGTCCCTCTTGCAAGCGGTCGTAGATTCGCTGCGGGAAGCAGGTCTTACCGCCAACCCCAGAAAGTGTGCCATTGGCTTAGAGGAGGCCAAATATCTTGGCTACATCATTGGTCGAGGTCTCATTAGGCCTCAGATCAATAAAATTGAGGCAATTCAAAAGTGGCCCCAACCTGTAAATAAAAAACAAGTCCGGGCATTTCTTGGAATCACGGGGTACTACAGGCGGTTTATCCCCAATTTTGCCACCATTGCAGCCCCATTGACAGATCTGACAAAAGGTAGGGGGTCAGTCATGATTAAGTGGAATCCTGAGGCGGAGACCGCATTTCAAAGGCTGAAACAAGCTCTCTGTGCTCAACCTGTGCTTGTGACCCCAGATTTCACAACAGAGTTTGTGGTACAGACTGATGCCTCTGATGTGGGACTAGGTGCTGTCCTGTCCCAGATCAGAGATGGGGAGGAGCATCCTGTGGTCTTCCTAAGTAGAAAGCTCAACAAACATGAGAGAAACTATGCCATTGTGGAGAAGGAATGTTTGGCCATCAAATGGGCCTTGGAGGCCCTGAAATATTACCTGTTAGGAAGACCGTTCAAGTTGGTTACTGATCATGCCCCGCTCAAATGGATGTGTGATAATAAGGAGAAAAACAGTCGAGTGACAAGGTGGTTTCTCGCGCTACAAGTGTTCAAATTCACAGTGGAACACAGAGCGGGGAAACTGCAAAATAATGTAGATGCCCTCTCCCGGGTCCATTGTCTGGTTGGGACAGTTGCTCAGCCGCAGGGGCTTGAGCAGAGGGGGGGGATATGTGACAGGATGAACGGCGAGGTGATAGAGGGACGCTATGTGTCACCTCGCATATGCTCATACCTGACTGTTTAGGTGGAGTCCACTCCGGGTTTTCGGGGCCACAGTTAAGCAGGTGGGTCCGGACCAGAGTTTGGGCTCCACTAATGACCACCAACAGGTGGTATAAATAAGGCAGGGCTGGAGCAAGGAGTTGCTCGTGGCCTGGGACTCAGAGAGCTATTCTGAGAGAGCTGTGTGTGTATTATACCTACAAGAAAAGGTTTGCTTTTGTTTTATTGTAGTGACAGGGAGAAGCCCTTCACCTCTGAGAGAGGAAACGCCTTTTGTGTAGTTAGTGCCTGGATGGCAAGGGTTTATGTTCATGTTTTTGTTTATTTTCTGCAAACCTTTTAAATAAAGCTGACAACCAGTCAGATTTTGATGAAAGCCTGCTGTGCGGTCTACCTTTGTCCCAGGGAAGGAGATCCCCCACCTGAGCTAACCCCCACAGCACCGATTGACCTTAGAAAGAGTCCTAGATGTCAATCATTCCTCGGCCATCTATATATTTCTATGAGGCTCCACCATGATGATGGCTCTTTGTAGCTTCTTTCAGGCCCCCAAAAGGGAAGGAGTAATTTTTGTTTTAGGGGTAGCTGCAACTTCTGTTTTGACTACCCCCACGTTTTACGGTTGGCGCCAGCTCTTCTGTCTATGCATCTCACAAGTATGGATCAGGTTTAACCACAACATCTGATCCTCATGACCTTTGGTGGAATCACAGGAATTCCTGGTTAAGAGTTGGATCAAGTCCAAATCCTTGGGGACCCTTCTTGCCTAAGACCACAGGCCCAGTGGACACAACAGGGCTGTGGGTCACCACTATTCCCCCCAACTCCATCGTCTGATGAAACACTTGCACCAACATCCAGGTAACTCCTTCCACAACAATGGATAGGCTGTTGGCTGCTCTCAGAAATAGACATGAGGGATCTAACAGGTTTTGGACCCGATACCATTTCAGGCAAAAGCCATATTCCATGACAGTGAGTTTGGATACTGTATTGATTAGGCACAGAACCTGCTGGCCATTTATCATTGTTGTGACTACAGGGCATGGAGAAACCATAGTAGCGTTGGACTTGGGATATGTTGAGGTGGTTGCTGATGGTGGTCCCTCTGCCCCGGGAACTTTTAATTTATCTGTTTGTGAGGGGAGCCTTGGCTACAGCTTCTGGTGAGATGTCTATAGCAGTCCACACTGTCAGCACTTCCAGTCCTTATCAGGGACTTTCAACAGTAGGTTCCCTCCCCAGAACTTTTTCTGCTTGACCAAAGTCATCTCCTTGCATGGAGCCCATAGACCATGTCAACTTGTGCACAGCTACCTCTAGGGCCAAGATGGGGAAGGGGCTAAGGCCTCTTGCCTAAAGAACAGCAAATTTCTCTACCTAGTCACCTCCACAATGGCTTTGGTGTCCTCCTGCTCCCATGCCATCACTGCCAGCAAAATGTAATTGAAAGTAAGGGTGAGCTGGGATCTCACCCACTCTTGCAGGGCCCTCTGCACAGGTCCAGCAGCTGCTCCAAAAATGAACTGGTCCCATAACATGCTATGTTATTACACCCCAGACAATCCTTTTCCAACTGCTTCCATAGTTTTTGCAAGATCGTGGCAAAATGCATTAAATTCTCGCCCTCTTGCTGTCTGTGCAAAAAGAGCAGCTGTCATAGCTCAGTCAGTGAAATATTCTCTCCATAGAAGCCCCCCAGCCTCGTGACTATCTGTGACAGGGTCAAACACTCCGCCTCCAGCAACTCCATAATAGCTTGTTTGGCATCTTCTTCCAAGGAGTTTACTGCCAACTCCAGGCATTATTTTGGTGGGCATTTGGTTCAGGCGTACATCACTCTCCAACCTCTCTTCCCAGTCCACAAACAGGATATTGGAACCATTGAACTTTAGAATTAAAGCTAGGGCTACTCCTAAGGGTGGTCTGTAGGCCCTGATAAGTGGATGAGCTAACCATATCCTGCCAACTATGCTAAGCTGTGAGCAGGACCATCAGTATGGTACCCAGTACAAAGAAGCAGCACACTCAGTGTCCAAAGGAGGTTCATAGTATTATATTTAGTTGAATGCAATTCCACCATTAACACTTACACTTGCAGCACTAGCAGATTTGTCTTACACAGGCTGAGTAATACTCATCTACAGGCTCAGTAACTCTCAGTAACAGGTTCAGTAACTTTCAGTAACAGGTTCAGTATCTTTCAGTAACAGGTACAGCAACCTTCAGGAACCAGTAGAATGACCATTCCATTCAGGCACAATGTGGGGCCCAGCTGAATGCTATCACCGTCCTTAAAGTACAAAAGTGGCAGAGCAGTATAGCTACTGGAAGGCTGTGGGCTAGTGCAGTTGTGCAATGAAGTATCCTTAGACACAGTACAGATTGGTTGGGCCTTACCGAGGATGCATTTGCTGGAGAGGTGGTGGGCTGGCAGGTGGCCAAACAGTGCTGGCTCAAAACGGCCTGAAGCAAGTGGCATCAGTGGTACTGGAGAATGGTGCTGACTGCAGCACACAGCAATGCCCTCCTAATCTTGCTGTACTCACACTGGAACTTTTCTCTGGCTCTAGTACTCATGCCTGCCAAATGGGGTTTCTTTCCCTATGCTATCCTACAAGCCGTACCTGGTAGGGCACAGTTATTTACTAGCACTGCCCTCAACTAAGTTGGCTGCAGAAGATTACTGGAAGTGGAGTGTCCAATTGTACAGCTGCCTTTCCTTTGACACTTATGGAGGCTGCTGAGAAATACCTTCCCCTTAGGTCTCCACTCCATCCCTGCTGAGTGAAGAAGAACTACACCTGCCAATACCCAGTTTTAGTGTCAATGAGTACGCCAGTTCGATACATTTTATGAAATTTGAAATCTTATTTTTACCTTTTCTATAGTTGAGAAAAATATAACCTTTCTAAAACATATAGAAGTAACATTTTCTTTGTTTTAACGATTATAATAAAAGATTAACTTAGCCATTACCTTTGTTACGTCAAAGTAGTCATGTAAATTATTGTAAAGAAAATATGAAAAGAGAAACAGAAGAGACTGATGAACTCTAAAGAACTACTTTCAATGCTTTAAGGGGAAGTATGGTTTTTTGGCTTTTTGCCTGCAGTAAATTCTTACCCTCTCTAGCCCTTGTTCTCTGTTTTTAAAGCATTATTTTGCTGTACAGTAAAAGTCCATGCAAAACTCGTGTTCTAGTTTTGGATAAAATGGGGATTGGTTAGAACCTCTGTCTGTCTTTTATTTGTGGCTGTATTCCAGTTTGGGGATTCAGTCAAAAGCAAGTTTGTTACATACAAATTTAGAAAATCACAGACCATGGATCTCTCATGGTCTAGTTAGAAAAGAGGTAGTTTGCAAAATACATAACATTTCAACAATACAGTGGAAGGAAGGCCAGATGTTTAATTAGTATACTTTCACAATTAGGATTGTTTAGACCCTACATGGTTTCTCACTGGACACCAATAAATTTGTATAGTCAAGGGGTAATTTTTTTCACCTGGTCTCTGAGACAATTATGAGTTATTACATTTTCAGAACCTTCAAGGGTTGAAATACACCTAACTCCCATGCCGTGCAGCACACAGTTATAAAACGTCCTGCAAGCACCTCATTGTACAAAGACTGTCCAGACCCTTGATGTCTTCAGGGGTGATTTCCCTTGATCCAGCAAGCCCATATAAGTGAAACACATATTTGATCTGTACCCCAAGTCTAGTTCTTACATCTGATATCCTGCTCCCCAACACATAGGAGTAAGAGCAGTTCAGAGTGTATCGCTACATTGTATGTCTGAAAATATATATGGCTTATATATAAACTACCGGTATTTGATCTCAGTGACTCTCCTTCTGTCATACAGACAGGGTCTTTTTAATGTATGTGTATGATTTGTTTGTTTAATTTTTTTTTAAATATTTTATCTCCCCTTTTTTTCATTCGTATTTTCTTCTCTCTGTCTTAGAGATATTTGAGATTTGAGTATGTATATTTTTAAGTAAATGATTTGTGGGTCCTGAAGAAGCAGGAATACCCACGAAACGCGTTGACCTACGCTATTGGATGTATTTTATATCCAAGAAATATGCTTGTACCTAGAGATGGTTATTTTTATATGTCAATTTAATAAACTATATAATTTGTATGCATATTTGTGTCTTTGTGTATACATATAGGTTCACTTGTGAACCCCTGAGGTATAATTAAAGTCCCACTTCCACACCCCAATTTGTACAACCATGTAGTTACTCTAGACGGAACAATACATTATACAAGGATTAAACAAAACACTCACTACTACCTTTTGGCAAAATAATCATGACAGCTTGCCAACAATTTCTTATTATAACTCCAGGAAAGGAAGGGAGTAAAGATCTCTCAGACAGAAGTTATTGGCATTCATTACCCTACCCAAAACTAGAAAAAAAAGTTTTGACTGGAGTTCCATTTTAAGGAACTATGCATTCTCTGTACTGATGTCTATACTTTATAATGAGCTATATGAGCAGAGATATTGATGGGAACACATTTGGATGTTGCATTTATTACATATAATTAGTCATGTAGAAAACATCTGTCCATAGGGGCTCTTATCTGGGAGAAGGATAGTAACACTTGGGACACCGATAAACTCTCATAAACTTAAACAAATTATGCCATATAGGTCGACTTATCTAATGATTGGTTGGTTTTAAAAGAAACTGAGTATGGTGTAGGTAATAAATAGCAGATAAAACCTGGGATCTTACAGTAGATGAGTCTACAGGTACTAAGACCTCTGTGCACAATACTGATGACTGAGCATCACCAAGGTAAGGACTTCACCACAGATGTACTTCACATTAACCAAAGATTAGAATTATGCTTCTAAAACTAGTAAATGAGCAATGTTTATGTACTTCAATGACTTTATATTTTCCAAAGCATTTTTTTAAACTAACAAAAGCTAACCTGTTCCAGAATGGGAAGCTTGAGGAGAATTTCAATGTTGAAGAACTCTCTTAGTGGATAAGATGTGTGGTAGAGGAATGCAGGGAGTGTGACTACAGGCAATATGGGTAGGAGAGAAGTGGTGGGGGTATGATGGGGGCAGTACATTTAGGAAAGAATTGTGAGGTGTATGATGATGTGCAGCATGTGCAGGAGAGGAGTGTGGAGGGTATGATGGGGGCAGTATGTACAGGAGAGGAGTGTGGAGGGTATGATGGAGGGCAGTATGTACAGGAGAGAACTCTGAATGGTGTGATGGGGGAGTATGTACAGGAGAGGAGTGTGGAGGGTATGATGGAGGGCAGTATGTACAGGAGAGGAGTGTGGATGGTATGATGGGGGCAGTATGTACAGGAGAGAAGTGTGGAGGGTATGATGGGGGCAGTATGTACAGGAGAGGAGTGTGGAGGGTATGATGGAGGGCAGTATGTACAGGAGAGGAGTGTGGAGGGTATGATGGAGGGCAGTATGTACAGGAGAGGAGTGTGGAGGGTATGAAGGAGGGCAGTATGTACAGGAGAGGAGTGTGGAGGGTATGATGGGGGCAGTATGTACAGGAGAGAAGTGTGGAGGGTATGATGGGGCAGTATGTACAGGAGAGGAGTGTGGAGGGTATGAAGGAGGGCAGTATGTACAGGAGAGGAGTGTGGAGGGTATGATGGGGGCAGTATGTACAGGAGAGGAGTGTGGAGGGTATGAAGGAGGGCAGTATGTACAGGAGAGAAGTGTGGAGGGTATGATGGGGGCAGTATGTACAGGAGAGAAGTCTGAATGGTGTGATGGGGGCAGTATGTACAGGAGAGAAGTGTGGAGGGTATGATGGTGGGATGTATGTACAGGAGAGATGTGTGGACAGTATGATGGGGGGCAGTATATACAGGAGAGGAGTGCAGAGGGTATGATGAGGGGCAGTATGTACAGGAGAGGAGTGTGGAGGGTATGATAGTGAGTAGTATGTACAGGAGAGAAGTGTGAAGGGTATGATGGGAGCAATATGTACAGGAAAGAAGTCTGGATGGTGTGATGGGGGTAGTATGTACAGAAGAGAAGTGTGGAGGGTATGATGGGGGCAGTATGTACAGGAGAGGAGTGTGGAGGGTATGATGGGGACAGTGTACAGGAGAAAAGTGTGGAGGGTATGATGGGGCAGTATGTACAGGAGAGGAGTGTGGAGGGTATGATGGGGCAGTATGTACAGGAGAGGAGTGTGGAGGGTATGATGGGGACAGTATGTACAGGAGAGGAGTGTGGAGGGTATGATAGGGACAGTATGTACAGGAGAGGAGTCTGGAGGGTATGATGGGGGCAGTATGTACAGGAGAGGAGTGTGGAGGGTATGACAGTGGGCAGTATGTGTAGGAGAGGAGTGTGGATGGTATGATGGGGGCAGTATGTACAGGAGAGGAGTGTGGAGGGTATGATGGGGCAGTATGTACAGGAGAGGAGTGTGGAGGGTATGATAGGGACAGTATGTACAGGAGAGGAGTCTGGAGGGTATGATGGGGGCAGTATGTACAGGAGAGGAGTGTGGAGGGTATGACAGTGGGCAGTATGTGTAGGAGAGGAGTGTGGATGGTATGATGGGGGCAGTATGTACAGGAGAGGAGTGTGGAGGGTATGACAGTGGGCAGTATGTGTAGGAGAGGAGTGTGGATGGTATGATGGGGGCAGTATGTACAGGAGAGGAGTGTGGAGGGTATGATGGGGCAGTATGTACAGGAGAGGAGTGTGGAGGGTATGTTGGGGGCAGTATGTACAGGAGAGGAGTGTGGAGGGTATGATGGTGGGAAGTATGTACAGGAGAGGAGTGTGGAGGGTATGATGGGGGCAGTATGTACAGGAGAGGAGTGTGGAGGGTATGATGGGGCAGTATGTACAGGAGAGGAGTGTGGAGGGTATGATGGGGACAGTATGTACAGGAGAAAAGTGTGGAGGGTATGATGGGGCAGTATGTACAGAGTGGCATGGACAGGTATGGAGAATCAGATTATAAATGACAACTGCTGACTGTTCTCTTTAAAAAGTACACTACAATTATGATTGCAAAAGTTTGTAGGAATATTCCCAAAACATATTGTGACAATCCAGTTCATTGCTTCCGACCCAGAAAACATTATACATGTACAATTGTGCAATCACATTACATGTTATACTTTCTGCTGAGAGCTACACTTTAACAACTTTACAGAGCTATCACCATGCTAACTGCTCAACAAATGTACATGTAGGCAGGTTGTAAGCTAGATAGCTTGCTGACCCAGTCAGGAGGGAAGGAGTTAACGTAATTTTGCCGTTGTTCCCCCTGATCTGAAATCGTGTAGTTTTTGGGTATGACCCACCAGTCCTGTGGGGCTGGATCCAAAGGTCACTATCAAACAGAGCCTTTCTCATTCTGAGAAAGTGAAATGCTTAGAGTCTGAGAGGGTCTGAGCCCCACAGTCAGTTCATGAACTCAAGCCTTCAATATGTAGGGGGACTGCTGGGACCTGCAGTCCACCCTTAAGATACCAGCTTCTGGAGCACTGCCACTATGGACTATGCCAAGTATGGACTTCACGTGTGCAGGTACGCTGGGGCAGCCAAAGCTTAGTTAGGGTTTGAGATAGGGAAAGACTATTGCCTTCTTGAACTGTATTGATGAACACTTTCAGTGAAGTTTTGAAACTTATCCATGCCTGGACCAAAGTTATTCACATGGGTGTATGCAAGTGATGGGCACACTACACGTCAGCTACAGCTTGGGTCAGCAAAGTACATTGGGTATGAAGACAGCTTTGTAAGAGTTAACTCAGTGTGGAGTACAAGCAAGTAGTTACCAAGGGTAACAGAAGATAAGCAACCTGTCACAAAGCATGGTACCTGTGACAGATGGGTGTCTTCTGGCAATGAGGGAGTAGCTTCTGGTGCTCCTCAAACGGTCCATCTGCCATAGCAATGATAGCAGATGAGCACAGCAGAGGCCCTCATCCTGACCACCAGGTATGGAAAGGGAAGAGTTAATTAAGTGCATGCATGGAGTCCATGCTAGATGCACGACGAGACACCATTCTGTTACTGGGAGTGAGATAACAGAGATGGGACGCTGGATGGGTGGAGCGGAGACCAGTTCATTGTTCAGTGTACATGTGTACAGCCATCTATAAGTTGGAGGTCTGCCTTAAGGTTGTTATCCCTAAAAGAAGCCTCTGCCTTGTCTTGGGGCATTGATAGGCACTGCACAGTTAAAGTACCCCATGTGCAGGGCAAGTGACCCTTTCCACAGTGCGTAGCCCAGAAGAACCCACAGCGGGTGTAGGCCTCTTATGTCATCCTACATTTGGAGCTCAATGAGGGAACAAGCAGGCAGCCCTGCTTCCAATCCAAAACTTACATATCTGTTTGGTTTTGGCTGACTCACTTAAAAACAAACTACAGTGTTTTGGGGGGAAATTTATTTAAAATTTTTTTTGCAAGTTTATAAATGTGTTGCTTTATTGCAACCTGAACCTGTAAATTGCAGAGCATAAAATTCTGACAATGTGATAATCTCAAGCCAACCAGCAATTATATAATATCCCATGTAATAATGTGTTAAACTGAATATATCGAATCTGTTTTTTTTTTTTTGGTTCATAATATAACAAAAACAGAAATATATATAACAAATATATATAAAAAAAACACTATAAATTGCCTTTTCGGGAAACTTGTTATGAGAGAAATAGAAGGTCAACCATTGTCGATGCCTTCTGAGAAACCTGGTCCCCTGGCCATCATGCTGATGCTTTGGTCAGTCACCTAGAACAAGTATGGAAAAAAACAATTCTGACTTTCATTTGCTGCATACTTGTTCAAGTTTGTGGTTTAGAAAGTATTGAGCCCAGACACAGTTGTGCAACGAGAATTCTCAGACGTAAGCAAGCAATGGCAGCCCCAGTTTATCTCATAACATATGTAATTTAACAGTTAACTGTACTTTTATGGGCCCTCTGGGGAAAATAAGTCCACTTGCCCCATATACAGTTGCAAGAAAAAGTATGTGAACCCCTTGGGATTACGTGGAGTTTTGCATGAATTGGGCATAAATTGTGCTCTGAACGTCATCTAAGTCACAACAATAGAAGAACACAGTCTCCTGAACATAATACTACACAAACATTAGATGTTGCCATGGTTTAATTGCACATAACATGTAAACATTCACAGTGCAGGGAGGAAAAAGTATGTGAGGCCCTAGCTTAATGACTTCTCCCAGAGCTAATTGGAGCCAGGAGTGAGCCAACCTTGACTCCAATCAGTGTGATGATATTGGATGTGTTGCTGACAGCTGTCCTGCCCTTAAAAAACACACACCTGTTTTGGGTTTACTGGTTTCAAGAAGCACTGTGTGATGTGAACCATGCCTCGCAGAAAAGAGCTCTCAGAAGACCTACGATCAAGAATTGTTGACTTGCATGAAGCTGGAATGGGTTACAAAAGTATCTCCAAAAGCCTTGATGTTCATGTGTCCACGGTAAGATAGACGGTCTACAAATGGAGAAAGTTTAGCACTGTTGTTACTCTCCCTAGGTGAGGTCGTCCTGTAAAAATGACTGCAAGAGCACAGCGCAGAATGCTGCATGAGGTAAAGAAGAATCCCAGAGTGTCAGCTAAAGACCTACAGAAATCTCTGGCACATGCTAACAGTTTTGTTGACACATCTACAATAAGGAAAACATTAAACAAGAATGGAGTACATGGGAGGACACCATGGAGGAAGCCATTGCTGTCCAAAAAGAATATTGCAGCACGTTTGAAGTTTGCAAAAGAGAACCTGGATGTTCCACAGCACTACTGGCAAAATATACTGTGGACAGATGAAACCAAGATTGAGTTGTTTGGGAAGAACACACACCACTATGTGTGGAGAAAAAAAGGCACAGCACACCATCATCAAAACCTCATCCCCACTGTAAAACATGGCGGAGGGAGCATCATGGTTTGGGGCTGCTTTGCTGCCTCAGGGCCTGGACGGATTGTTGTCATTGATGGGAAAATTAATTCCAGCGTTTATCAAGACATTTTGCAGGAAAACGTACGACCATCTGTCCGCCAACTGAAGCTCCGCAGAGGATGGGTGATGCAACAGGACAATGATCCAAAGCATACAAGTAATTCAACAAAACAATGGCTGCAACAGCACAGAATACGCCTTCTGGAGTGGCCCAGTCAGAGTCCTGACCTCAACCTGATTGAAATGCTGTGGCATGACCTTAAGAGAGCGATTCACACCAGACATCCCAAGAATATTGCTACACTGAAACAGTTTTGTGAAGAGGAGTGCTCCAAAATTACTCCAGAACATTGTGCAGGTCTGATCTGCAACTACAGGAAACGTTTGGTTGAGGTTATTGCTGCCAAAGGAGGGTCAACCAGTTATTAAGTCCAAAGGTTCACATACTTTTTCCTCCCTGCACTGTGAATGTTTACATGTTATGTACAATTAAACCATGGCAACATCTAATGTTTGTGTAGTATTATGTTCAGCAGACTGTGTTCTTCTATTGTTGTGACTTAGATGACGTTCAGAGCACATTTTATGCCCAATTCATGCAAAACTCCACGTAATCCCAAGGGGTTCACATACTTTTTCTTGCAACTGTATATCTCGGCCTTTTGCTATCTTAACCTCTGGGCAGCTGAAATCTTCTTACAGACCGCCATATCTGCACAGTCTCTCTCCATAGACCTCTATGGGATCATCAACTGAGCATCTCCTCTATTCAATGATGGGTCCATGAGGAGTGACTGTGAAGGTAGAAAGTTTTCAGCTGCCAGAATGTGAAGACTGAAGAGTCAAGGGCACTGAAATTAGGGCAAGTATGTATCTTGGGCAAGTAGGCTAATTTTCAGCAGGGTGGCTAAACAGGAAGGAAAACAGCATTTTTAAAAAGTTCAGTTATTCTTTAAACAGCTGGTAGGTTACACTACCAACCAGCCAACTATACCAACCGACAACTAATATGCATTTTATTTGTCTTCACAGCTGAAGAACTTTACCAAAAAAGATAGAAATCTTGGCATTGTCTAAGCCATGTCTAATTTGACATATACACAGAACAAATTACCGCTTTCAGTAAGGCTGACACTAGTTGTACCATCTGTTGTCTTCTTGGGTTTCTTCCTCTACTTCATCACAGTCATGATCCGAGTCTACTGCAACGCTCCTCATGTACGTGAGACCTCTCGTTATATTCTGTTCTTTCACATGCTCATGTATGATACCGTGTACCTCCTGACTGGATTCACGTTGATGATGGGCTATCAGCTTTCTTTACCCATGCTTATCTCTATCTGCTACATCTTAGTGACCATTGTAGAAACTACCTTCCTGATAACTCCATACATCTTGGCAACAATGGCCCTGGAATGTTATATATCAGTGTGTTTTCCATTAAGATATGTGGAATTATGTACCACACAAAGGTCTAAGGTAACTTTGGCAGTGCTATGGATGGTTTCATTCACTCTTAAAGTTGTAGATTTCATCTTGTTGGCTAAATCTGCGAATAAAGAATTTTTTGGTCGTTATGTGGTATGTAACAATTACGTACTAATTGTGGACCCAGTTCAAGGCTTAGTGGTAATGAGCAAAACCGTGCTCAGCTTAGCATTGGTAGGACTTGTCGTAATATATACATATATCAGTATTTTAATGGTGGCATTAAAGATTGGATCTGGGAAGTCTTCTGCCCTAAAGGCATCTAAAACAGTTCTGCTTCACGCATTTCAGCTACTTCTTTACATCATATCTTTGACTTATCCGATATTTGAAGGTTATTTCGATGAATTTAAATTCATCATACAGTATATAGCTTTCTTGGTGTTTATGTGCTTTCCGAGGTTTCTTGGGCCCTTAATTTATGGGTTAAGAGATGAAACTTTTCGCAAATGTATACAGAAGACTTTAGGGATTGGCCTCTATAATAAGAAATTGTAAGCAGATTCATGAGGCTGGCCTTAAAAAAGTAGATCCTTAATTAACTGAGCTGAAAAATCTATAAAAAAAAACCTATCAACAAGAACCAAATCTTCTGCAAAATTTAACTATTCTCTATCATTGCAGATCATGACTGCCTTAAAATAGATCTCCAGCTGATTTCAGTTTTAACCCAAATTGGTATCATAAGAATCTCTTTGAAGACCCAAGAACAAAATATTGTATATTGTGGCTTACCAGTCCTTAGATGCGGTGGACACATTTTTTTTGTTTTTGAGTTTCTTTTTTTTCTCCTGGTACATTTAACAGACCAAAACGGAGCAAATAAGAGGAATTCATTGTTAGGGTTTATTTATTTATTTCAGGTACTTATATGGTGCTGTCAATTTACGCAGCACTTTACATATATATTGTACATTCACATCAGTCCCTAACCCTCAAGGGGCGTACAACCTAAGGTCCCTAACTCACATTCATACATACACATACTAGGGCCAATTTAGACAGGATCCAATTCACCTACCAGCATGTCTTTGGAGTGTGGGGGGAAGCTGGAGTACCCGAAGGAAACCCACGCAGACACAGGGAGAACTTGCAAACTCCAGGCAGGTGGTGCCGGGGTTGGGATTTGAACCAGCGACCCTGGTACTGCCAGGCAGAAGTGCTAACCATTTAGCCACTGTGTTGCCCCATTTTTATATACACTTTAAGTGTTTACCATGCTAATACCATTTATTTTCTCCTTAGTATAAGCACTGAAACTGTATCACTCTTGGGTAAGCTGTTAATAAATCTCCTGTCCTAGATATACTGAGTTGCGTGCTTTGACTTTAACTAACACATCTAATGCTCCTTTCCAGGGGTGTCCCTAGGCAGGTGCAGGGGTGCGCGCCGCACCAGGTGACACCTTTTCCATGGGGTGACACTGGACCCGCTCCACCATGGGCGGACTGACCATTCGAGCACTGCCTGAGGGCTTGGGGTCACTACAGGGCCCCATGAGAGGCTCAGTCCATCCCTGTATGTGCTGCTTCTGAAATAAACAAGCATTGAGGGGACGGACAGTGAGTCCACATCCCTGCCACGGGTGCTGAAGTCGGAGAGCTGGAGGGGCGGGCAGAGTATGCAGTAGGTCAGTGTGTAATTCCTTGGCCCCCGGTGACAGCACTGCAGCTTCATGTAGTAGGTAGGGGGGAGAGAAAGAGGGGAGAGAGAGAGAGAAGAGAGAGAGGGGGAGGCATGCTTTAAAGCTTACCTTTTCGTGGAGCTGGTGGAGAGATCAGTTAGGTTGCAAGCCGACGATCCCCGCAGGATGGATCAGATCTGCGGTTTGGGGAGGATAATGGATCGGACTCCAATCCATTATGCTCAATCAGAAGATCCTATCCATCCTGCGGGGATCAGCAGAGGGGGGTGTCACCAAGTGTTACCGCACCGGGTGACACCAACTCTAGGGACGCCACTGCTCCTTTCACACTTCTCCCAGGTCACCACAATTGGCCCACAAACAAATCCTCAACATCTCCTTTTTGTTGGTTTCATTTCCTATGATGAGCTCCTTAATTTACCCTTTGCTTCATATATGGAACATTTTATATTTACCTTCTTCCATTAAACTAATCTCTGTGGCTCTTCCTAGTTCTACGTGGTCATGTGGTTAGTTGTTTCCAATAATGGTGAGTAATATATATGTAAAATGCTGAGTGAATTGACGGCGCTATATAAATACCTGTAATAAATGATAAATAAAATATTTATAGATAAGTGTTCATCTTCCTTTAGCCTCCCTAGCAGTCTGATTATGTTCATATTTCTGTGCTCAAAGCGGTACATTTTTTTGCATGGAAATATGTATTTATTTTATTGTCGGCCTGTAATTTTTAGGAATAACTCACTGAAATCTGTTCGAACAAGAGTCTAGTAAACATCCCGGGTATGGTAAAATTTGAAACACGAAATCATAAATTATAATTTAATAAATAATCATATAAAATAATAATATAATAATAAATTTAATTCAATAATATAATCAAACCAAAAACACTGAAATTTGAAATCGAGCGCCAAGTTCGCACATCGCTGAGCAAAGTCGCAAAATCGTTTTCAGCGCCTGATGATGAATTTCCCCACAAATCATTATCACTCAATTCTGCAAGTGGTTCTAATTTACTATCGCTGTTCTCTAGCCGGTCTAAAACCGATTTTGACCTAAAGGGACGCTTTTTGGACGCCATGGACGTTTCTCAGTTTCCAGGCAGAAAGAACAGTAAAAATGCAGGCAGGGCGCAGGACAAAGCACTCGGGACAAAATGTATGTGAAATGGTTTGATACAGGAATGTTTTACTATGTGATTTTAGTGTATTTAGTGAATGTCACTTTTTGTCATTTTCAAATTTCCCCCGTTCCGTCCGCCGTACGTCGCAGGGAACAGAACCCGGAAGACAGATGCCGGCATCCGCCGGAGGACATTGCCGGGGACACTGCAGGAGGGACATCGCGGGAGCGCAGGACAAAGTAAGTGAAGAACAGATCCCGGAGCAGCATCGCATGGTAAGCCCGAGTGTAGCTCGGGGTTACCAATTGTGGTACTGAAACCTTACCCCGAGCTACACTCCAGGGTGCCTCCAGGGAGGCTACGTCCTGCGGCCACCGAGCATACTATTTATTGTTGGGTTTGGAAATTTGGTTGTCACAAAGTTCATAGACTCTCTGTGGGCTGATTTACTGTAAACTTCAGAGTGCAAAATCTGGTGCAGCTCTGCATAGAATCCAATCAGCTTCCAGGTTTTATTATCAAAGCTTAATTGAACAAGATGAAGTTTGAAGCGGATTGGCTACCATGCAGAGCTGCACCAGATTTTGCGCTCTTCAGTTTAGTAAATCAACCCCTATGTGTTGTTGGGGCCAAAATTTGAGAACAGATTGGACAGAGGCTGCAGCAGTGTAAATAGAGTTGCTACGTCATCCCTTTAAAACGGAACAAATATTAATTACACAGGTTCTGAGACTTAATGCAGATAACACACTAGGTGGGTTAAATTACCACCTTAATCAGCCACAAAAACTGTGTAAATAAAAATGTGTTCGGTTTTAAAGGGATGAGGTGGCAACCCTAATGCTGGTCATAGATGGTTCGGAAATCGGCCGATTTTTCGTCCGAAAGATTAATCGGCCGATTTTCGCACTGTTAGTGGATTAATTCATCGGACGTTTTTCGTGTTTTCTCCACTTTTGGATTATCGATCATGTTGGAAAATTCGTGGAAAACGACCGACTTTCGCGTCAATGACGGTCAAATCGTACGATTGTTTTTACGAAAAAAATATGCGCATGAGCCGTGACCTTGAAGGAGAAGAAGTTTTGCTCCTCCAGTGCTACCAAGCCAAGCACCATTATGGGAATTTTTCTTTTTGACATGTTGCCGGGCATTTTCGTACAAGTTGTACAGATTTTTTGTGTGTACGATACGATACGATACGATAGTGATGTTCATTCCGTCAGGCTCTCTGTATAGTGTGGGAGGGTCTGAAACAGGGGCGGACTGACCATTTGGAAACTCGGGCACTGCCCGAGGGCCCAGGGTCAGTAGGGGGCCCCATGAGATGCCCCTGGTACCTTTTTCATAGGCTTTTTTCGGTTTGGGCAAGGACACAGGGGCCCCATGATCCCCTATTGCCCGGGGACCCCATGAGTTGTCAGTCCGCCCCTGGTCTGAAAGGTCAAAAATGACATAATTTCCTGTTATATGTTATGATTTTTATGACTTGGTCGGCCGACTTTCGTAATAATTGGTGGTTACGTCGGTTTAACGAACGACCAATGTTTCGTTTATCGGATGAAAAAACGCCCGGTTTCCGAGCCATCTATGGCCTGCATAAGTGTACATCTTTAGACGAAAAACAAAAATTACAGAAAACAAACTGATAACCAGGGGTGGACTGACCATTCGAGCACTCGGGCACCGCCCGAGGGCCCGGGGTCAGTAGGCGGCCCCAAGAGATGCCCCTGGTACCTTTCATTAGCTTTTTCATAGGCTTTTTGGGTATGGGCGAGGACACAGGGGCCCCATGATCCCCTATTGCCCGGGGGGCCCATGAGTTGTCAGTCCGCCCTTGCTGATGACTGAAAAACAAAGACAAATGGACAAGAAAATAGTGTACAATAGACAATAGCTGAGATAACAGGCCAATATGCAAGATAGGCAAATAAAATCTAAGAACAAACACAGGCCAAACAGTTCACAGGAAACCCCAGGCATGAGTAGTCAGACAGAAATCAAAGACAGATAGACCTCTATCTTGGGCACAAGCAAACATGCAAATCTGTTGATCAGGTCCAGGCTTGAGTCACTTTAAAGTCCACTAATGAGGCAGGCAAAGGCGGGTGCAGGGGCGGACTGACAACTCATGGGGCCCCCGGGCAACAGGGGATCATGGGGCCCCTGTGTCCTTGCCCAAACTCAAAAAAGCCTATGAAAAAGGTACCAGGGGCATCTCATGGGGCCCCCTACTGACCCCGGGCCCTCGGGCAGTGCCCAAGTTTCCAAATGGTCAGTCCGCCCCTGGGCGGGTGTACACAGCACAGACCTAAGCTGCAATACTGACAGAGGTTCAAGGATAATCATTACACTGATCCACTGAAAATTTCATTAACACCGATAGAGAACCTACAAAGGATATCCTGTAAGATTTTCAGACTTTGGAGTTGTAATTCCTACATGCTATCTTACTACAGTGAGATACAATGGGACTTCTTGTAGCTCAGAGTGAGGATTAAATAGAGACGAAAATTATGTTTCTGGTACAAATCATATTATTTAAAATAAAATGAATGCTATTTTGAAATTTTTGTATATTGTTTTTAATGTTATACTGCATAAGAAAATGAATAAAGCATATGAAAGAAAAAAAAATGTCTTCACACCCCCTTTAGTGTTTTTAATCCACATTTTTCTAGCAGGGCATTTTAAGATATAACCGCCATACAACACCGCAAATTAAATATGAAATGGCGTATCAACAAATTAATTTATCACACATATTTGTTTTCTATAATGAACCCAAAACATGCAAATACCAAAGTGCCCCAGGGCACATGCTCCCTTGTTCTTGCTGTGGTCATTCCTGGTGTTCTCCTCTCAAGAGTCAACTTTGATCCTTCGGGTTCCCTACCCCTGTATGATATTATTGTATGTTTTTCTCAGTTGTATCTCACCTGCATTGTAAGATCTACTTGCATTTACCATGAAAGGATTATGGCTGTATTGTTTTTTATTTGTAATCCAAACTTTAATAAAAACATTGAAACAGAAATACCAAAGTGTCCCAAGTGCAAAGGTCTCTTTTTTAAAAATATATATTTTTTAAATATATTCTTCAGATTTTTTTTAACATATAAAAAAGTCATTTTAATATATATTTTTACATATATTTTTAAATGCATTCCAAAAATGTAGATTTGTATTTTTAAAGATATACAGTATATTTGAAATGTATTTTTAAAAATATTTTTCATATATTTTGTAATAAAAACGTATTTCAACATGCAGTACATATATTTATTGAAATATATTTTGAAATATATTGAATATGGCCAAAATTGTAGCATTTCAAATATATGTCAATATATTTGGGAAGAATATTTTTAAAATATATTTCAAATATATTTTTCTTCCATATGGGAGTAAACACACCACTGCAATGGAAGGTAGTCTCACAGCCAGGGGCGGACTGACCATTTGGAAACTCGGGCACTGCCCGAGGGCCCGGGGTCAGTAGGGGGCCCCATGAGATGCCCCTGGTACCTTTTTCATAGGCTTTTTTGAGTTTGGGCAAGGACACAGGGGCCCCATGATCCCCTATTACCCGGGGGCTCCATTAGTTGTCAGTCCGCCCCTGCTCACAGCCACTTGCTTTTGGCCAGCAAATCACTGCAGATTCAATAAATAGTCTAGAGCACTAGATGTCCCGTTTCTTTTCTCGGAGGACTTGAGACTGTCAGGGGCCTGGACTGTGGACAGTAGGAGCAGAAAATATCCTGGCATCAGTGGGAGTAGACAATGTTCCATCTCTAGTATTAGAGGGAGGAACAGTGCCTCATCATTGGTATCAATGCAGGAATTTTGCACTGTTATTGATGTCAATGGGAGGAATAGTGCCTCGTATCTCTGAAAGGAAGAGTACCCAAGAGCCAGATCAAGGTCCGGCCCCCAGGCCGCAGTTTGGAGACCACTCATCTTCAGGTTATGTTCTCATCTGGCCATGAGCCAATTATGTGTATTTCAACCCTTGAGAGTTCTGAAAATGTAATAACTCATAACTCCCATGGTATGCAGTGCACAGTTATAAAAAATTCTGCAAGAGCCCGGTTGCACAGAGACGAGATGTTTGACTCCAAACATGCCAGCTTTATTGTAGAATATTGAAGAGTCATTAACAATTTGAGTCTTTTTATGGTGTTACAGGTGGTGATAGACATAAAGCAGTCTTGTTTGGTGTCTACACAGCAGAAGAACAGCTGAAACCATTACTCTTTTTTTTTTTTTTGGACTAATCATTCATAACATGACACAGTTATGAATGTTTGAAGGTGCAACCGCCTGCCTGCTCTATTCCATTGGATAGTTTGGGTAGATGTTAACTCACTCGGTATAAAATGTGGACTTGCTTATGTGTTTCTTATATTTATTAAGGATCATTACATTATTATTCAATTATTTTTGTAACTTTTTGTAACTTTCAATGCATTGTCCACCTAGGGATATTAAATATGAAATTAATGTGTTGGTTTTTTATTGCTCTAGAGAATATACAAATCTGAAGAGACTTTGAGTGCACGTTTGCACTAACTCTAAGTGAGATTGCCAGGTTTAGTTAACCTGTAACTACACGTGAGATCACCACGTGTGGATTATGAAAGCCTATGTGCCAGTCTGGTTGAGTGCAGAATGTACTGACTGGAGGTGCCAAGTGGTTGTTTCATGTGTCTGGAGTGGTGAATTTTTGGGTTCTTGTGGTAATTGGCAAGCATGCCAATCTGTTCTCCCTTTGTCTCTGTACCTTCCATACCCCCATCCAGGGGTGGACTCACAACTCATGGGGCCCCACGGCAATAGGGGATCATGGGGCCCCTGTGTCCTTGCCCACACCCAAAAAGGCCTAAGAAAAAGCCAATGAAAGATACCAGAGGTATCTCATGGGGCCCCCTACTGACCCCGGGCCCTCGGGCAGTTCCCGAGAGCTCAACTGGTCAGTCCGCCCCTGCGCTATCCATGACAAAATGTCATTGTTACTTTCTGTCCTGGTGACCATTGCTATTGTTACAGGACATGAAACATTTTACAGTTGTTACTGGAATAGAACCACATCTCATGGGGATGACCACGGTTTTGGTGACCTCTGTCAAACCTAGAATTTAGCCTAACTTCAGGAAGATTGCCTTTTAAGTTAAAAAAAACTGTTGCAAATATGAATCTAGCACTACCCCCTTAGGGGTTGCTGAGTAATTTTCAGGCTACCTGTCGTTCTTGAACCCACTCTGGAAGCCCAACCCCTGCTTACACCACCCTAAGTTTCTGGCCAGAGAAATCCTCTGATTGGTGCCAGAAAATAGACACACACACAGTTTACAGTGAACTGATGTTTTGCTTATATTGAAATCAAATAAAATCACAGTAGAGCTACATAAATAAACAAATGTGCAAGTAATAATGGTTATCACTATTAGCAACTTTAAGCAAAGGCCAACACACAGCAAAAACCTCAATCAGTTCTAGATGTCCCGCAATTCAGAATTCAACCAATAGCCTCAGTCCTGAGATGCTTCTTTCCCCAGTGAGCATAGTTACATAGTTAGTCTGGCTGAAAAAAGACAAAAGTCCATCCAGTTCAACAATAAAAAAAAAAAAAAAGTTATAATCCTATACCCACAGTTGATCCAGAGGAAGGCAAAAAAACCCCCAGAAAAAGCATTATCCAATTTGCTTCTTCGGGGAAAGAAATTCCTTCCTGAGAGGCAATCAGATATTTCCTTTATTAACTTTACCTATAAATGTTAGTATCCAGTTATATTCTGGATTCAGAGGAACTACCAAACAATAAGACTAGCTTAATTTGGGCTCTCAGCGGCTGGTGACAGGGTTCAATTTTGAGGCAAAGAAAGAGCTCTTTAGTTGGAAAGGTTAATTTCCCTTTAAACTGTAGTGAAAAATCTCTTGCGCGCTTGATGTGGCCCAAGTTGGTGCACTTTAAGAGTTCAAATTTCTTTGGATGCAAAGGTAGAAGTTCCTTAAAGGATTCATGCAAAATTAGATTAGATTGTAGATGAGATGTAGATGTTAAACAGAAGGTTTAAGGAGTGGGCAGAAGTACTTTGTTGTAAGGGTTAACTCCTCTTTAGGCCACAGTAGCAAATGACAACAATGAAGGGGGTTCCTTGATGAAGGTGGGCCAATTGCAAGGGAAGCAGTGATGTGTCTTGGCCCGCAGTGGGCGGACACTGCAGTAGGCTCTTATGCTGAAGGTGTATTTGCTAGTAGTATGGTAAACTAGGCCTCAACATGTGTGACTTGTGAACAATGTCAGTAAAACTAGGTAGAGAATGGCCAACTTGAATAATATCAGTGACAACTTAAATGGCTTGAGAATGGGACTCTCTCATCTGATCTGTGGCATCATTCAGGTAACTAGCTATCTATCTGTAGATGGGGGCCCCCAGCAGCCTTGTGGTTCCTCCTTCACAGATCACTCCTGACAGCAGAACTCTGGACTGCCGGCTAAGAGACTCCTCGGCGATTGTCAACGGACAGTGATTCCTCCCTTCTTCTCCACTCTCCCACTTTGCACACCTCCTTCTCCTCACACCCACCTTCCAGCTCTCCCAGATCACTTTCTGTCCCCGGATTCCTGGGCTTCTGTATTTATCTTTGGAAATGTCCTCCTGCGCTCAATACAGGCAAGATCCCTAAATCAACAGCTGCTGTCACTTTACCTTAAACCATTAAGTAGCCAAATATATACCTTAAAATTAGTGAAGCGCTAAATAAATCAATATATATATATTAAGGTGCCATCAGTGAATATTAGTGCTTTAGTGTTAATAGTTCCTTACTAATCAATGGAACACTACAACTAATACATATTAAATTAACAAACTCATATTCATATATAAAAAAACCAAACTGAATCCATAATATATATTAGTGATAAATTATATAATCCGTGAAAAATAATATTTATATCTACAATAAATTCCTACTTCCCATTCAATATTTAAAGTGAAAATTAATAATCAATAATTTAAAGTGAACAAGTGTATATGACAAACAAAACCTTTCTATGTGCATATACAAAAAAAATATATATAAATATTATATATATATATATATATATATATATAAAAAGTCCATGCAGGTGTAACTTGTGACAAAACGGTGATCTTCACTTCTAGTGCTCAAACAAATCCTCAAATGGCAGCAGTGCCTGCTCACCTCCCCGCACTGACCCTCAAGGGGCCAAAAGGCTACTGATCTCCTCTATGGCCAATCTTTATTTCCAGGTAGCTCAGTAGGGGATCATAGGGTTTCCACTCCTCCTCCACTCATATGTCATATAGGACACAAACAGAGCTTCCCATAGTGTAATATTGTTTAATACAAAACCACTTCTAATACATACTGGTTGCACTCACATTTATTTCCTGGTTACAAAAGCCTTCCACCTCATCCCATAGGTGTATCTCATGAACACAGGGGAAACCAATATGGCCGTTACGTTCGGACATGCGTCCCCACGTGACCGGAAGTGACGTAATTCCAAACCGGATATGGCGTACCGACGCGTTGCGTCACGTGCGTCGTGACTTCATCAGGGTTCCATTTTTCACTTTAAATATTGAATGGGAAGTAGGAATTTATTGTAGATATAAATATTATTTTTCACGGATTATATAATTTATCACTGATATATATTATGGATTCAGTTTGGTTTTTTTATATATGAATATGAGTTTGTTAATTTAATATGTATTAGTTGTAGTGTTCCATTGATTAGTAAGGAACTATTAACACTAAAGCACTAATATTCACTGATGGCACCTTAATATATATATATTGATTTATTTAGCGCTTCACTAATTTTAAGGTATATAGTTCTGTATTTATCTGCCTCTGCCCACATTCCGGCTCCTCTGGGAAATGTAGTCTTTTCGTTTGCTGTCCCACAGCAAAGTCCTGCAGTTAGCCTACAAAGTCCATAAAGCTTTTCAGCAGAGTCTGTGCCACTGATTTGCAGGACACTGCCGCCTTTTGTCTCTTTAACATCCTGCAGCCTGAATTATAGCAGAGTGTTACACGACTCTTAACAGGTTAGTGCTGGACATATGGCTGAGCCTTTCATGTTTTATTGGAAACAGGAACACAGAGACAGCAAATTATATCATAACCTTGTTTTGTTGTACACATACACTGATCAGCCATAACATTATGACCACGCACCAAAAAAGATCACCCACCTAATATTAAGGAGGTCTCCGTTTTGCTGCCAAAACAACCCTGACCCACTGAGGCATGACCTGTCGTCTAGCCATTACAATCTGCCCCTTTTCAAAGTTGCTCAAATCCTGTTTTTTCTGCTTTCAACACATCAACTTCAGGGTCATTAACTTACTGCCTAATATATTCCATCCACTTTCAGGTGTCACTATAATGAGATAATCAATGTTGTTCACTTTACCTGTCAGTGGATATAAGGTCATGGCTGATCGGTTTGTAAATTAGCTGTGTGGACAGAGATAACGATAAACATATTTTCACTTTAAATGCGTTCCACCTAATGAGCCATGAAGAAGACATCTGTCTGAAGGGACCTCTGTTCTGGGAGAAGGAGAGTAACACATGGGACACTGATGAACTCTCATAAACTGGAACAAATGATGCCATACAAGTCAATTTATCTAATGATTGGCTTATTACGGAAAAAAAACTGAGTATGGTGCAGGTAATAAATAGAAGAAAAATCCTGGGATCTTACAGTAGATGAATCTACAGGTACTAAGACCTCTGTGCACAATACTGATTATTGAGCATCACCGAGGTAAGGACTTCACCACAACGATACAATGATGAAGAACCCTTCTAATACATAAGAAGTGCAGTAGAAGAGTGGAGAAAGTATTACTAACGTAAGTATATGTAGGAGAGGGGTGTGGAGGGTATGATGGGGGCAGTTTATACAGGAGAGGAGTGTGGAGGGTATGATGGGGGTAGTATGTACAGGAGAGGAGTTTGGAGGGTATGATGGGGGCAGTTTGTACAGGAGAGAAGTGTGGAGGGTATGATGGGGGTAGTATGTACAGGAGAGGAGTGTGGAGGGTATGATGGGGCAGTATGTACAGGAGAGGAGTGTGGAGGGTATGATGGGGGCAGTATGTACAGGAGAGGAGTGTGGAGGGTATGATGGGGGCAGTATGTACAGGAGAGAAGTGTGGAGGGTATGATGGGGGTAGTATGTACAGGAGAGGAGTGTGGAGGGTATGATGGGGCAGTATGTACAGGAGAGGAGTGTGGAGGGTATGATGGGGGCAGTATGTACAGGAGAGGAGTGTGGAGGGTATGATGGGGCAGTATGTACAGGAGAGAAGTGTGGAGGGTATGATGGGGGTAGTATGTACAGGAGAGGAGTGTGGAGGGTATGATGGGGGCAGTATGTACAGGAGAGGAGTGTGGAGGGTATGATGGGGGCAGTATGTACAGGAGAGGAGTGTGGAGGGTATGATGGGGGCAGTATGTACAGGAGAGGAGAGTGGATGGTATGATGGGGGCAGTATGTACAGGAGAGGAGTGTGGAGGGTATGATGGGGGCAGTATGTACAGGAGAGGAGTGTGGAGGGTATGATGGGGGCAGTATGTACAGGAGAGGAGTGTGGAGGGTATGATGGGGGCAGTATGTACAGGAGAGGACTGTGGAGGGTATGATGGGGGCAGTATGTACAGGAGAGAAGTGGGGAGGATATGATGGGAGAAGTATGTACAGGAGAGGACTGTGGAAGGTTTGGTAAAGGGCAGTATGTAGAGGACAGAAGTTTGGAGGATATGATGGGGGGCAGTATGTACAGGAGAGGAGTGTGGAGGGTATGATGGGGGCAGTATGTACAGGAGAGGGGTGTGGAGGGTATGATGGTGTGCAGTATGTACAGGAGAGGAGTGTGGAGGGTATGATGGGGGCAGTATGTACAGGAGAGGAGTGTGTGGAGGGTATGATGGGCAGTATGTACAGGAGAGAAGTGTGGAGGGTATGATGGGGGCAGTATGTACAGAAGAGGGGTGTGGAGGGTATGATGGTGTGCAGTATGTACAGGAGAGGAGTGTGGATGGTATGATGGGGGCAGTATGTACAGGAGAGGAGTGTGTGGAGGGTATGATGGTGTGCAGTATGTACAGGAGAGGAGTGTGTGGAGGGTATGATGGGCAGTATGTACAGGAGAGAAGTGTGGAGGGTATGATGGGGGCAGTATGTACAGGAGAGGGGTGTGGAGGGTATGATGGGGGCAGTTTATACAGGAGAGAAGTGTGGAGGGTATGATGGGGGTAGTATGTACAGGAGAGGAGTGTGGAGGGTATGATGGGGCAGTATGTACAGGAGAGGAGTGTGGAGGGTATGATGGGGGCAGTATGTACAGGACAGGAGTGTGGAGGGTATGATGGGGGCAGTATATACAGGAGAGCAGTGTGGAGTGTATGACAGTGGGCAGTATGTACAGGAGAGGAGTGTGGAGGGTATGATGGGGGCAATATGTACAGGAGAGGAGTGTGGAGGGTATGATGGGGGCAGTATGTACAGGAGAGGAGTGTGGATGGTATGATGGGGCAGTATGTACAGGAGAGGACTGTGGAGGGTATGATGGGGGCAGTATGTACAGGAGAGGAGTGTGGAGGGTATGATGGGGGTTGTATGTACAGGAGAGAAGTGGGGAGGATATGATGGGGGAAGTATGTACAGGAGAGGACTGTGGAAGGTTTGGTAAAGGGCAGTATGTAGAGGACAGAAGTTTGGAGGATATGATGGGGGGCAGTATGTACAGGAGAGGAGTGTGGAGGGTATGATGGGGGCAGTATGTACAGGAGAGGGGTGTGGAGGGTATGATGGTGTGCAGTATGTACAGGAGAGGAGTGTGGAGGGTATGATGGGGGCAGTATGTACAGGAGAGGAGTGTGTGGAGGGTATGATGGGCAGTATGTACAGGAGAGAAGTGTGGAGGGTATGATGGGGGCAGTATGTACAGGAGAGGGGTGTGGAGGGTATGATGGGGGCAGTATGTACAGGAGAGGAGTGTGTGGAGGGTATGATGGTGTGCAGTATGTACAGGAGAGGAGTGTGGAGGGTATGATGGTGGGCAGTATGTACAGGAGAGGAGTGTGTGGAGGGTATGATGGGCAGTATGTACAGGAGAGAAGTGTGGAGGGTATGATGGGGGCAGTTTATACAGGAGAGAAGTGTGGAGGGTATGATGGGGGTAGTATGTACAGGAGAGGAGTGTGGAGGGTATGATGGGGCAGTATGTACAGGAGAGGAGTTTGGAGGGTATGATGGGGGCAGTATGTACAGGAGAGGAGTGTGGAGGGTATGATGGGGGTTGTATGTACAGGAGAGGTGTGTGGAGGGTATCATGGGGACAGTATGTATAGGAGAAAAGTGCGGAAGGTATGATGATGGGCAGTATGTACAGGAGAGATGTGTGGAGGGTATGATGGTGGGCAGTATGTACAGGAGAGGAGTTTGGAGGGTATGATGGGGGCAGTATGTACAGGAGAGAGGTGTGGAGGGTATGATGGGGGCAGTTTATACAGGAGAGAAGTGTGGAGGGTATGATGGGGGTAGTATGTACAGGAGAGGAGTGTGGAGGGTATGATGGGGCAGTATGTACAGGAGAGGAGTTTGGAGGGTATGATGGGGGCAGTATGTACAGGAGAGGAGTGTGGAGGGTATGATGGGGGTTGTATGTACAGGAGAGGTGTGTGGAGGGTATCATGGGGACAGTATGTATAGGAGAAAAGTGAGGAAGGTATGATGATGGGCAGTATGTACAGGAGAGATGTGTGGAGGGTATGATGGTGGGCAGTATGTACAGGATAGGAGTGTGGAGGGTATGATGATGGGCAGTATGTACAGGAGAGGAGTGTGGAGGGTATGATGGGTGCGGTATGTACAGAAGAGGGGTGTGGAGGGTATGATGGGGGCAGTATGTACAGGAGAGAAGTGTGGAGGGTATGGTGGTGGGCAATATGTACAGGAGAGGAGTGTGGAGGGTATTATGGTGGGCAATATGTACAGGAGAGGAGTGTGGAGGGTATGATGGGGGCAGTATGTACAGGAGAGAAGTGTGGAGGGTATCATGGGGGCAGTATATACAGGAGAGGAGTGTGGAGGGTATGATGGGGGCAGTATGTACAGGAGAGGAGTGTGGAGGGTATGATGGTGGGCAGTATGTACAGGAGAGGAGAGTGGAGGGTATGATGGGGGGCAGTATGTACAGGAGTGTGGAGGGTATGATGGGGGAAGTATGTACAGGAGAGAAGTGGAGAGGATATGATGGGGGCAGTATGTACAGGAGAGGAGTGTGGAGGGTATGATGGGGGAAGTATGTACAGGAGAGGAGTGTGGAGGGTATGATGGGGGCAGTATGTACAGGAGAGGAGTGTGGAGGGTATGATGGTGGGCAGTATGTACAGGAGAGGAGTGTGGAGGGTATGATGGGGGGCAGTATGTACAGGAGTGTGGAGGGTATGATGGGGGAAGTATGTACAGGAGAGAAGTGGAGAGGATATGATGGGGGCAGTATGTACAGGAGAGGAGTGTGGAGGGTATGATGGGGGAAGTATGTACAAGAGAGAAGTGTGGAGGATATGATGGGGGCAGTATGTACAGGAGAGGCGTGTGGAGGATATCATGGGGACAGTATGTATAGGAGAGAAGTGTAGAGGGTATGATGATGGGCAGTAAGTACAGGAGAGATGTGTGGAGGGTATGATGGTGGGCAGTATGTACAGGAGAGGAGTGTGGAGGGTATGATGGGGGAAGTATGTACAGGATAGGAGTGGAGGGTATTATGGGGGCAGTATGTACAGGAGAGAAGTGCGGAGGGTATGATGGGGGCAGTATGTACAGGAGAGGAGTGTGTGGAGGGTATGATGGTGGGCAATATGTACAGGAGAGGAGTGTGGAGGTTATGATGGGTGCGGTATGTACAGGAGAGGGGTGTGGAGGCAGTATGTACAGGAGAGGAGTGTGGAGGGTATGATGGGGGCAGTATGTACAGGAGAGGAGTGTGGACGGTATCATGGGGGCAGTATGTACAGGAGAGAAATGTGGAGGGTATGATGGGGCAGTATGTACAGGAGAGGAGTGTGGAGGGTATGATGGGGGAAGTATGTACAGGAGAGAAGTGTGGAGGGTATGATGGTGGGCAGTATGTACAGGAGAGAAGTGTGGATGGTATGATGGTGGGCAGTATGTACAGGAGAGAAGTGTGGATAGTATGATGGTGGGCAGTATGTACAGGAGAGGAGTGTGGAGGGTATGACAGGGGGCAATATGTACAGGAGAGAAGTGTGCATAGCATGATGGTGGGCAGTATGTACAGAAGAGAAGTTTGGAGGGTATGATGGGGGCAGTATGGGCAGTATGTACAGGAGACAAGCGTGGAGGGTATGATGGGGCAGTATGTACAGGAAAGAAATGTGGATGGTATGATGGGGCAGTATATACAGGAGAGGAGTATGGAAGGTTTGATAAAGGGCAGCATGTAGAGTACAGAAGTTTGGAGGGTATGATGGGGGCAGTATGTACAGGAGAGGAGTGTGGAGGGTATGATGGTGGGCAGCACATGTCCAGGCCCATCTGAAGTTTGCCACTGAACATCTGAATGATGCAGAGGAGGACTGGTTTAAATGGTATGATGGGGGCGGTATGTACATGAGAGGAGTGTGGAGGGTAAGATAGGGAGCAGTATGTACAGAAGAGGAGGTTGGAGGGTATGATGGGGGCATTATGTACAGGAGAGGAGTGCAGAGGGTATGATGATGGGCAGTATGTACAGGAAAGGAGTGTGGAGGGAATGATGGGGGCAGTATGTAGAGGAGAGGAGTGTGGAGGGTATGATGAGGGCAGTGTGTACAGGAGAGGAGTGTGGAGGGTATGATGGGGCAGTATGTAGAGGAGAGAAGTGTGGAGGGTATGATGGGGGCAGTATGTATAGTAGAGAGGTTTAGATGGTATGATGGGGGCAGTATGTACAGGAGAGGAGTGTGGAGGGTATGATGGGGGCAGTATGTACAGGAGAAGAGTGTGGATGGTATGTTGGTGGACAGTATGTACAGGAGAGAAGTGTGGAGGGTATGATGGGGGCAGTATGTATAGTAGAGAGGTTTAGATGGTATGATGGGGGCAGTATGTACAGGAGAGGAGTGTGGAGGGTATGAAGGGGGCAGTATGTACAGGAGAAGAGTGTGGATGGTATGTTGGTGGACAGTATGTACAGGAGAGGAGTGTGGAGGGTATGATGAGGGCGGTATGTACAGGAGAGGAGTGTGGAGGGTAAGATAGGGAGCAGTATGTACAGAAGAGGAGGTTGGAGGGTATGATGGGGGCATTATGTACAGGAGAGGAGTGCAGAGGGTATGATGATGGGCAGTATGTACAGGAGAGGAGTGTGGAGGGAATGATGGGGGCAGTATGTAGAGGAGAGGAGTGTGGAGGGTATGATGGGGGCAGCATGTACAGGAGAGGAGTGTGGAGGGTATGATGGGGCAGTATGTAGAGGAGAGAAGTGTGGGGGGTATGACGTGGACAGTATGTCCAGGAGAGGAATGTTTTATTGGATAAGCATGTACAACATAACAAGATGTTTGTTTTCAGTTTACGTTTTAAAATATCTGTCAGTGTGCTGTGCTCATAGATAATTTATGCACATACAGTATGTACACCAACCCTCCCACACACCCCCATACACATACAATGAAGGAAATAAGTATTTTATCCCCTGATGATTTTTTAATGTTTGTCCACTCACAAAGAAATGATCGGTCTAAAAATTGAATGTTTGGTGTATTGTAACACAGAGAGACAGAATAGCAACAAAAAATTCAAAAGGACTGCATATCTAAAAATGTATCCACTGATTTGCATGTTCATGACGGAAGTACGTATTTGATCCCCTATCATTCAGCAGGATTTCTGGGTACGAGATGTCTTTCTAACAGGTAACAAGCTGAGATTAGAAGCAGTCTCTTAAAGGGAGTGCTGCTAATCTCATTTTGTAACCTGTGTAAAAGACACTTGTCCACAGGAGCAATCAAACAATCAGATTCCAAACTCTCCACTATGACAAAGACCAAAGAGCTGTCCAAGGATGTCAGGGACAAGATTGTAGACCTACACAAGCATGGACTGGGCTACCAAACTATCGCCAAGCAGCTTGGTGAGAAGGTGACAACAGTTGATGCAATCATTCGCAAATGGAAGAAACACAAAACAACTGTCAGTCTCCCTAGATCTGGTGCACCATGCAAGATTTCACCTCGCGGAGTCTCAATGATCATGAAAACAATGAGGAATCATCCCAGAACTACATGTGAGGATCTTGTCAATGATCTCCAGGCAGCTGGGACCACAGTCACCAAGAAAACAATTGGTAACACACTACGCCGACAAGGACTGAAATCCTGCAGTGCCCACAAGGTCCCTCTGCTCAAGAAAGCACATGTCCAGGCCCATCTGAAGTTTGCCACTGAACATCTGAATGATGCAGAGGAGGACTGGTTCAAAGTGTTGTGGTCAGATGAGACCAAAATCCAGCTATTTGGCATCAACTCAACTCGCCGTGTTTGGAGGAGGAGGAATGCTGCCTATGACCCCAAGAACACCATCCCAACTGTCAAACATGGTGGTGGAAACATTCTGCTTCGGGGGTGTTTTCCTGCTAAGGGGACAGGACAACTGCACCGCATCAAAGGGACGATGGACGGGGCAATGTACCATCAAATCCTGGGTGAGAAACTTCTTCCAACAGCCAGGGCATTGAAAATGGGTCGTGGATGGGTGTTCCAGCATAACAATGACCCAAAACACACGGCCAAGGCAACAAAGGACTGGCTCAAGAAGAAGCACATTAAGATCCTGGAGTGGCCTAGCCAGTCTCCAGACCTTCATCCAATTGAAAATCTGTGGAGGGAGCTGAAAGTTCGAGTTGCCAAATGTCAACCACCAAACCTTAATGACTTGGAGAGGATCTGCCAAGAGGAGTGGGCCAAAATCCCTCCGGAGATGTGTGCAAACCTGGGGGCCAACTCCAGGAAATGTCTGACCTCTGTGATTGCCAACAAGGGATTTGCCACCAAGTACTAAGTCATGTTTTGTGAAGGGGATCAAATACTTATTTCCCTCATGAACATGCAAATCAGTCATCATTTGTTAGACATGCATTTCTTTTGAATTTTTTGTTGCTATTCTGTCTCTCAGTGTTACAATACACCGAACATTCGATTTTTAGACTGATCGTTTCTTTGTGAGTGGGAAAACATTCAACATCAGCAGGGGATCAAATACTTATTTCCTTCACTGTATATGATGGTGCTGTGCTGCACTTGTGACAGCATGTTAAAAAACAAAATTGGGAAAAATACTATTTTTAAAAATGTCTTCTTTTTCCAAAAAATTGTGACAAAAAAACTACTTCAAAAAACTTGCCATGCCTCTTACTAAATATCTTGGACTGTCTACTTTCCAAAAAGGGTCATATGGTGGCTATTTGCACTGTCCTGGCATTTTGTGCCTCAACAAATTAGATAGGAAGTCAGTACAGCAAGACTGATCAGTTTTCCATATCCCATAGTTTGTGGACTTCATAACTTTCCTACAGACTAAATAGCATACAATGATTTGGGTTACAGTGCCTTGAAAAAAGTATTCATACCCCTTGAAATTTTCCACATTTTGTCATGTTACATGTTACAACCAAAAGCGTAAATGTATTTTATTGGGATTTTCTGTGATAGAATAGACCAACACAAGGTGGCACATAATTGTGAGGTGAAAAGAAAATGATAAATGGTTTTAAAAAGTTTTACATATAAAAAGGTGGAAAGTGTTGCGTGCATTTGTATTCAGCCCCCTTTACTCTGATGCCCCTAACTAAAATCTAGTGGAACCAAATGCCTTTAGAAGTCACCTAATTCATAAACAGAGTTCACCTGTGTGTAATTTATTCTCAGTATAAATACAGCTGTTCTGTGAAGCCCTCAGAGGTTTGTTAAAGAACAAACAACATCATGGAGGCCAAGGAACACACCAGACAGTTCAGGGATAAAGTTTTAGTCTACTTTTTTTTTTAGCCTACGTGTTGGTAGACCTAAAAAAAGCAACTGGCAAATACATTCAGGTAGATTGTATACAAACTTATATATTTATATTGCTGCTTTATATAAAGTTACAAATATATAACATACACACAAAAAAAGATAAGTGAAAAATGCAATTCAAAGTCCCAATGGTATCCGAAATCAACGTGTACCACCATCATAGGTTTGGGGGACTCTTACCAGAACATGTGGATTCTTTTGTTAAAGAAAGAATCAGTAGAGTGATTTAATAAATTATCCACAGCTGACTCATTATCTCTTTCACGTTGCCATATAAAAACCGTCAAGACTTTATTGGCAAACTTGGTATCACTTCCACATCCCTCCATATACTCAAGGTGACATCATATTCAGTGATATGGAATTCTCAATAAATTAAAACCATGTACAAGTATATATATATATATATATATATATATATATATATATTGCCAAAAGTATTGGTCGGCTGGCCTTTCCACGCACATGAACTTTAATGGCATCCCAGTCTTAGTCCGTAGGGTTCAATATTGAGTTGGCCCCGTCCTTTTCAGCTATAACAGCTTCAACTCTTCTGGGAAGGCCATCCACAAGGTTTAGGAGGGTGTCTATGGGAAGGATTGACCATTCTTCCAGAAACGCATTTGTGAGGTCAGGCATTGATGTTGGGGGAGGAGGCCTGGCTTGCGGTCTCAGTACCATTCTCCTGGCAACCGCCAAAACTCAGACATGTCCATCAAATTGCCAGACTGAGAAGTGTGATTGGTCACTCCAGAGAACACTTCTCCACTGCTCTGTCCAGTGGCGGCGTGCTTTACACCACTGCATCCAACGCTTTGCATTGCACTTGGTGATGTAAGGCTTGGATGCAGCTGCTCGGCCATGGAAACCCATTCAATGAAGCTCTCTATGCACTGTTTTGCTAATCTGAAGGCCACACGCAATTTGGAGGTCTTTAGCTATTGACTCTGCAGACAGTTGGTGACTTCTGCGCACTGTGTACTTCAGCATGCGCTGACCCCGCTCTGTCATTTTACATGGCCTACCACTTGGTGGCTGAGTTGCTGTTGTTCCCAGTTGCTTCTACTTTGTTATAATCCCACTAACAGTTGAGCGTGGAATATTTAGCAGCCAGGAAATGTCACGGATGGACTTCTTGCACAGGTGACAACCTATCACGGGACCATGCTTAGCGTCACTGAGCTCCTGAGGCTGACCCATTCTTTCACAAATGTTTTAGAAGCAGTCTGTATGCCTAGGTGCTTGACTTTATATACCTGTGGCCATGGAGCTGATTGAAACACCTGAATCCAATGATTTGGAGGGCGGGGCCAATACTTTTGGCAATATAGTATATATATATATATATATATATATATACATATACACACTATATTGCCAAAAGTATAAAATATGTATATATATATATATACTATATTGCCAAAAGTATAAAATATGTATATATATATATACAGTATATATATATATATATATATATATACATATACCAGTCCCGAGAGGCAAGTTAGATCTCTTCCATGTATCACACTGCATGGTAACGTCACGAGCGTAAGTGTCATCGTGGGCACTTGATGTCCTAACTCTATAATTTCAGAGTCTCCAAGCAGTGGATAAATTGAGGGTAGGTATACCTGGGTAGTATACCTAGAGGGGGCCCACCCCTCCAGAAAAGCAGGGTAACACACACTGGAAGTCCAACAAAAGCACAATGGCAGCTGAAAGCATCAATGTGTTGCCCCCACCAAACAACCTATACAAAAAGGGTAATCACCCCAATCTGTACCTAGCCTTTGCAGTAAGGTGCACATGGAAGGGCTTTGCACATTCCAACAAACAAAAAAATTCAAAGCACACTTAGCAGCTAGCCTGCAACAAAAAACAAATTGGCCCTATCAAACAATGCAAATTTTAAACAGAGGGTTTAGTTGCAAATACATTTTCATATACATGTAAAGCCATACTGCCTCGCCAAGGTGCTAGGAACAGTTGACTATAATTTTATAGGCCCTCGGGGGGAAAATTAGTCCACCTGCCCCAGATACAGTATATCTTGGCCTTTTGCTATCTTAACCTCTGGGCAGCTGAAATCGTCTTACAGATGGTCATGCCTGCATAGCCTCTCCCCATAGACCTCTGTGGGCCCATCAACTGAGCATCTCCTCTATTCAATGATGAGTCCATATAAGTCTATGAGGAGGGACTATGAAGGTAAAAAGATTTCAGCTGCCAGGATGTGAAGAATGAAGAGTCAATGGCACTGAAATTAGGGCAAGTTCATATCTGGGGCAAGTAGGCTAATTTTAGCAGGGTGCCTAAACACGGAGGTAAACTGTGCAGTTACTTTATTCTTCATATATTATGCTTTATGTGGTTACAGTACCAACCAGCCAACTATACCAACTGACCACTAATATGCATTTTATTATTTTATTCATTTTCTTCACAGCTGAAGAACTTTACCAAAAAAGATAGAAATCTCGGCATTGTCTAAGCCATGTCTAATTTGACATATACACAGAACAAATTACCGCTTTCAGTAAAGCTGACACTAGTTGTACCATCTGTTGTCTTCTTGGGTGTCTTCCTCTACTTCATCACAGTCATGATCCGAGTCTACTGCAACGCTCCTCATGTACGTGAGACCTCTCGTTATATTCTGTTCTTTCACATGCTCATGTATGATACCGTGTACCTCCTGACTGGATTCACGTTGTTGATGGGCTATCAGCTTTCTTTGCCCATGCTTATCTCTATCTGCTACATCTTAGTGACCATTGTAGAAACTACCTTCCTAATAACTCCATACATCTTGGCAACAATGGCCCTGGAACGTTATATATCAGTGTGTTTTCCATTAAGATATGTGGAATTATGTACCACACAAAGGTCTAAGGTAACATTAGCAGTGTTATGGATAGTTTTGCTGGGCCTTAAAGTTGTAGATTTCATCTTATTAGTTAAATCTGTGAATAGAGAATTTTTTAGTTGGTATGTGGTATGTAACAAGTATGTACTAATTGTGGGCCCAGTTCAAGGCTTAGTGGGAATGAGTAAAACCGTGCTCAGTTTAGCATTGGTAGGACTTGTCGTAATATATACATATATCAGCATTTTAAAGGTGGCATTAAAGATTGGATCTGGGAAGTCTTCTGCCCTAAAGGCATCTAAAACGGTTCTGCTTCACGCTTTTCAGCTACTTCTTTACATCATATCTTTGACTTCTTCAATAGTTGAAGGTCAATTTGATGAATTTAAATTCATCATACAGTATATAGGTTTCTTGGTGTTTATGTGCTTTCCAAGGTTTCTTGGGCCCTTAATTTATGGGTTAAGAGATGAAACTTTTCGCAAATGTATACAGAAGACTTTAGGGATTGGCCTCTATAATAGGAAATTGTGAGCAGATACATGAGGCTGGCCTTAAAAAAGTAGATTCTTAATTAACTGAGCTGAAAAATCTATAAAAAAAACCATCAACAAGAACCAAATCTTCTACCAAATTTAACTATTCTCTATCATTGCAGATCATGACTGCCTTAAAATAGATCTCCAGCTGATTTCAGTTTTAACCAAAATTGGTAACATAAGAATCTTTTTGAAGACCCAAGAACAAAAATATTGTATATTGTGACTTACCAGTCCTTAGATGTGGATAAATTTATTTTCTTTTTTGAGTTTTTTTTTTTCGCCCAGTGATACATGGGTACATTTAACAGACCAAAATGGAGCAAATAAGAGGAATTCATTGTTAGGGTTTATATACACTTTAGGTGTTTATTACTGTGCTGATACCATATATTTTCTCCTTAGTATGAGCATTGAAACTGTATCTCTCCTGGGTGAGCTGTTAATATAGTGCATCCAGTAAGTATTCACAGAGCTTAACTTTTGCCACATTTTGTTATTTTACAGCCTTATTCCAAAATGGATTCAATTAATTTTTTTTCCTCAACATTCTACAAACAATATCCCATAATGACAATGTGAAAAAGTTCATTTTGAAATCTGTGCAATTAAATAAAAATAAAAAAGGAAAAAAAAAACACATGTACATAAGTATTCACAGCCTTTGCCGTGACACTCAAAATTAAGCTGTGGTGCATCCTGTTCCCACTGATCATCCTTGAGATGTTTCCACAACTTGATTGGAGTCCACCTGTGGGAAATTCAGTTGATTGGACATGATTAGGAAAGGCATAAACCTGTCTATATAAGGTCCCACAGTTAACAGTGCATGTCAGAGCACAAACCAAGCCATGAAGTCCAAGGAATTGTCTGTAGACCTCCGAGACAGGATTGTATCAAGGCACAGATCTGGGGAAGGGTACAGAAACATTTCTGCAGCAGTGCTTTAGAACAGTGACCTCCATCATCTGTAAATGGAAGAAGTTTGGAACCACCAGAAATCTTCCTAGAGTGGGTCACCCGGTCAAAATGAGAGATCGAGGGAGAAGGGCCTTAGCCAGGGAGGTAACCAAGCACCCAATGGTCACTCTGAAACAGCTTCAGCGTTTCTCTGTGTAGAGAGGAGAACCATCCAGAAGAACAACCATCTCTGTAGCACTCCACCAATCAGGCCTGTATGATAGAGTGGCCAGATGGAAGCCACTCATCAGCAAAAGGCAAATGGCAGCCCACCTGGAGTTTGCTAAAAGGCATCTGAGGGACTCTCAGACCATGAGAAACAAAACTCTCTGGTCTGATGAAACAAAGATTTAACTCTTTGGCCTGAATGCCAAGCGTCATGTCTGGAGGAAACCAGGCACTGCTCACCACCTGGCCAATACCAACCCTACAGTGAAGCATGGTGGTGGCAGCATCATGCTGTGGGGATGTTTTTCAGCAGCAGGAACTGGGAGACTAGTCAGGATCGAAGGAAAGATGAATGCAGTAATGTACAGAGACATCCTTGATGAAAACCTGTTCCAGAGCTCTCTGGACCTTGGACTGGTGTGATGGTTCATCTTTCAACAGGACAACGACCCTAAGCACGCAGCCCACATAACAAAGGAGTGACTAGGAGCCAACTCTGTGAATGTCCTGGAGTGGCCCAGCCAGAGCCCAGACTTGAACCCGATTGAATATCTCTGAAGAGACCTGAAAATGGCTGTGCACCGACGCTCCCCATCCAACCTGATGGAGCTTGAGAGGTACTGCAAAGAAGAATGGGAGAAATTGCCCAAAAAATAGGTGTGCCAAGCTTGTAGCATCATACTCAAAACGACTTGAGGCTGTAATTGGTGCTAAAGGGGCTTCAACAAAGTATTGAGCAAAGGCTGGGAATACTTATGAACATGTGGGGGAGGTTTCGTTTTTTATTTTTAATAAATTGCAAAGATTTCAAAATGAACTTTTTCACATTGTCATTATGGGGTATTGTTTGTAGAATGTTGAGGGGAAAAAATAAATTTAATCCATTTTGGAATAAGGCTGTAACATAACAAAATGTGGCAAAAGTTAAGCGCTGTGAATACTTTCTGGATGCACTGTAAATCTGTCCTAGATATATTGAGTTGCATGCTTTGGCTTTTACACGTCTAATGCTTCTTTCACACTTCTCCCAGGTCACCACAGTTGGCTCACAAACAAATCCTCAACATTTCTTTTCTGTTGGCTTAATTTCCTATGATGATCTCCTTAGTTTACCCTTTGCTTCATACATGGCAGGGGCGGACTGACCATTTGGAAACTCGGGCACTGCCCTAGGGCCCGGGGTCAGTAGGGGGCCCCATGAGATGCCCCTGGTACCTTTTTCATAGGCTTTTTTGAGTTTGGGCAAGGACACAGGGGCCCCATGATCCCCTATTGCCCGGGGGCCCCATGAGTTGTCAGTCCGCCCCTGATACATGGAACATTTTATATTCACCTTCTTCCATGAAACTAATCTCTGTGGCTCCTCCTGGTTCTACATGGTCACATGGTTAGTTGTTTCCAATAATAGTGAGGCTCCTTGTTGCCCCTTGGTCTCTGAGTATACTGCCTGTATTTATGGAAAGGTGTTCATATCTGAGGGGCGTTCTATATACCACTTGTGTACAAAGAACATCCAGGTGGCCATATTGCATTGCATTTTACAGAAAATTACAGTCCTGCAGATTGAAAAAAAAGGTTGTTTTTAATAACATTCAATCACAAAATGTTTTGTGTTGCAATTGTATAAGTTATATTACATTTTTTTTATTTGACCATTTTTTTTTCATGAAAGTGGAGTTACACTTTAAGTTTTGTTGCCACTGAGCACACTATTTCTTGTTGAGTTTGAAAATTTGGTTGTCACAGACTTCAAAAGACTCTCTGTGGGTTGATTTACTGTAAACTTGGGAGTGCAAAATCTGGTGCAGCTCTGCATAGAAACCAACCAGCTTCCAGGTTTTATTGTCAAAGTTTAATTGAACAAAGCTGAAGTTAGAAGCTGATTGGCTACCATGCACAGCTGCACCAATTTTTGCACTCTCCAGTTTAGTAAATCAACCCCCATGTGTTGTTGGGGTCTGATGCGAATAGCCAAGAACACAAAGCACAGCAGTGTAAATCTTAAAAAAAACTAAAAAAATAACTGAAAAACACACCAATGACCACGTCAGTCAAAGGCAAATGATACAATGATGGACAACCCATATGGAAGAAAAATATATTTGAAATATATTTTAAAAATATTCTTCCCAAAACTATTGACTTATATTTGAAATACTACAATTTTGGCCATATTCAATATATTTCAAAATATATTTCAATAAATATGTATACATTATACTGTATGCTGAAATGCAATTTTATTACAAAATATATGAAAAATATTTTTACAAATACATTTCAATATACTGCATGTCTTTAAAAATACAAATCTACATTTTTGGAATGCACTTACAAATAGATGTAAAAATATATGTTAAAATTACTTTTTGATATGTTAAAAAAATCTGAAGAATATATTTAAAAAAATAGATATTTTGAAAAATATATATTTTTTAAATTTATTCTTCAGTTTTTTAACATATAAAAAAGTCGTTTTAACATATATTTTTACGCATATTTGTAAATGCATTCCAAAAATGTAGATTTGTATTTAAGGGCCACCAGTTTGACACCCCTGTTCTAAGGTAAGTCATACTAGCACATTATGACATTATTTTCCAGGGGAATTTCTTTTTGCTGCCTGTTTACTACCGATTTAAGTTTTTATTTTAATTCACATTTTTTCTAGCAGGGCATTTTAGGATATAACCACCATACAGCACCACCAATTAAATATAAAATGGCAGGGAGCTATCAACACATTAATTCCTTTAATACACATATTTGTTTTCTGTGATGAACTCAAACCATGCAAAAACCAAAGAGTCCCAGTGCACACACTCCCCTGTTCTGGCTTTGATCATCCCTGGAGTTCTCTTCTCAAGGGTCAGCCGAGATTTTTTTGGATTCCCTACACCTATTATGTATGCTATTATTGTATGTTTTTCTCATTTGTGTCTTGCCTGCGTTGCGAGATCCATCTGCATTTACCATCAATGGTTTATGGCTGTATTGTTCGTTATTTGTAATCATAACTTCCATAAAAACATTAAAGCAGAAAATGCAAAGTGTCCCAAGTACAAAAGTCTTTGCTTTTTCCTTTATACCCAACAATATATGCTTGCAAACAGTGCTTGCTCATGTATTATACATGGAGATCATATCCCCCTTATGTATTATACATGGTGATCATATCCCCCTTATGTATTATACATGGAGATCATATCCCCCCTTATGTATTATACATGGAGATCATATCCCCCCTTATGTATTATACATGGAGATCATATCCCCCTTATGTATTATACATGGAGATCATATCCCCCTTATGTATTATACATGGAGATCATATCCCCCCTTATGTATTATACATGGAGATCATATCCCCCCTTATGTATTATACATGGAGATCATATCCCCCCTTATGTATTATACATGGAGATCATATCCCCCTTATGTATCATACATGGAGATCATATCCCCCTTATGTATTATACATGGAGATCATATCCCCCCTTATGTATTATACATGGAGATCATATCCCCCCTTATGTATTATACATGGAGATCATATCCCCCCTTATGTATTATACATGGAGATCATATCCCCCCTTATGTATTATACATGGATATTATATCCCCCCTTATGTATTATACATGGAGATCATATCCCCCCTTATGTATTATACATGGAGATCATATCCCCCTTATGTATTATACATGGAGATCATATCCCCCCTTATGTATTATACATGGAGATCATATCCCCCCTTATGTATTATACATGGAGATCATATCCCCCCTTATGTATTATACATGGAGATCATATCCCCCCTTATGTATTATACATGGAGATCATATCCCCCTTATGTATTATATATGGAGATCATATCCCCCCCTATGTATTATATATGGAGATCATATCCCCCCCTATGTATTATACATGGAGATCATATCCCCCCTTATGTATTATACATGGAGATCATATCCCCCCCTTATGTATTATACATGGAGATCATATCCCCCCTTATGTATTATACATGGAGATCATATCCCCCCTTATGTATTATACATGGAGATCATATCCCCCCTTATGTATTATACATGGAGATCATATCCCCCCTTATGTATTATACATGGAGATCATATCCCCCTTATGTATTATACATGGAGATCATATCCCCCTTATGTATTATACATGGAGATCATATCCCCCCTTATGTATTATACATGGAGATCATATCCCCCCTTATGTATTATACATGGAGATCATATCCCCCTTATGTATTATACATGGAGATCATATCCCCCCTTATGTATTATACATGGAGATCATATCCCCCTTTATGTATTATACATGGTGATCATATCCCCCTTTATGTATTATACATGGAGATCATATCCCCCCTTAGGTATTATACATGGTGATCATATCCCCCCTTATGTATTATACATGGAGATCATATCCCCCCTTATGTATTATACATGGTGATCATATCCCCCTTATGTATTATACATGGAGATCATATCCCCCCTTATGTATTATACATGGAGATCATATCCCCCCTTAATCTCCTCTTCTCAAGAGACAATAAATTCAGTTCCTCTAATCTTTCCTCATAGCTGATCTCCTCCATGCCTCTTATCAGTTTAGTTGCCTTTCTCTGTACTTTCTCCAGTTCCCCAATATTCTTTTTGTGAATTGGTGCCCAAAACTGAACTGCATATTCCAGATGAGGTTGAAAAGTGAAAGTAAAAGAAAATTCCAAAGTTTGAGTTGACACAAAGACAATAAGAGAGGAGAAATCCTCCAATGGGGACATTAGTTCTGATGGCCTTGGTGACACACTGGGATTCCCTGGGAGGCATTTCTTCTCACTTCTTGATTTGGCTATGGGACAAGAAGTGAAAGGAAATCTCGCCTATGGAGAGATTTCCAAAATGAAAAAAAAAGGTTTCACCTTTTTAAAGGTTTTTACACTTTAGAAATAACAATGTAACAATATTCAAGATGAATGAAGAATGTGCAATGTAAACAGCTTTAGCAGTTAAACAGTAAATTTATTTATACCGGTCATTCTTAAAATGGAGCTCCACCCAAAAGGGGAAGTTCCGCTTTAAGCCTTTGTCCCCCGCTCCCCATTAAGGATTGGCACCTTTGGAGAGCGGGTACCCGAATTTGACAGGTACCCGCTCCCACTTCCTCTGCAATCGCCTAGGCGATCGGAAGCACAAGTTGTCCCCCCCTCCCCGTAGTCTTCTGAGACACGTGACAGGTCCCTGAAGACTACGGGGCCATTCAGAAAGCACAGTGCATCTCGCACATGCGCAGTGGGCACCCGGCTGTGAAGCCGCAACCTGTCACAGCCGGGTGCCCACACTGAAGATGCCGTCACCAGGGAGAGGAAATGGCCGGTGAAACCAGCCATGGTGAGGACACCGCTGGACCGAGGGACAGGTAAGTGGCTGTATTTTAAAGGTCAGCAGCTACAGTTTTTGCGCTGCTGACTTTTATTTTATTTTTTTTAGGTGGAACTCTGCTTTAAGTGTTTTAATCTGGAGTTAAAAAGCAAAGCCAACCTAGTCCCTATGGATAAAAGGGTATTAAGCAGAGAGTTTAGTCACTTTGCTAATATTTTAGTCAATATTTGATTGTCCACGTTTATTAGTGAGATTGGGTGATAATTTGCCCAGAACTATGAGGCGGTATCAAAAAGTTACAAAACTAGTTTTGTAACACGCCAACAGATGGCAGCACAAGGCTGTACGAACAGTTACTGGGAGCACCAATCTTCATAAATCAGTGTGCCAAAAGACATTATCCTGTGTATAACAGAAATAGAATGTGACCTGATGCACCCAGTGATGTGCCTCCATCCCTTAATATATCTGTCACGGATAGAACACACGCCCACAGCGACTAGCTAACCGGAGTATGGTCCGTGACTGGGGTAAAGAGGGAATGAGGGGGACTCTGAGCATTTAAGACTGGTCATGATACACTTTCTCAGCCCGCACTACCCCTGGCCACCACTAGAAAGAGACTCCACTCCAATCTAGCTGGCTGACCACACACAGGCAGATATGAATCTTATATACAATTTGGTGAACTCTAAGGGTTGGGGAGCAGTCTAGCAATTAGCACATCCTTCTAGGATTCCTCCAGCTATCCTACAAGCTAGAACCCTGGTTAATAACTGTTCCACTGTCCACACACCCCCACACCAGACACACAACAAACAGTAGCTTGCCACCACCCAGCAGTTTGTCTGAAGACTGGTCTGCTGGGCCACCACACACACACACAGATCTCCCTCTGGCAGATCTGCTACTTTACAATCTGCATGCAATCTGCCAACACAAAATACAATTGCATAGAGATTGGCAATGAACTTAGACTGAAGACATGGACTCTTCAATACAACAATCTCTCCAGGGATATGAGCCCTGTTTAGTACACAGAAGTCACTTATTAATTTTATGATTTAATATCCCGAAAGTGGGCAGTGCATAAAATATGTACAAAGAAAAAAAGAGTTACAGAAAATACATCCTGGGACTTTAAATGAGGCACAACACACACGACCAACGAATAGCTACTTTCCAACATTGATTTTTAATAAATGAATAAACTTCTCATTGCATACAAAAAAGATAAAATGATAACAAGCTGATTTGTAATAAATCCATATTAATGCATTTCATACATAATTGGATATACTATTGACCGTATACAATCCAGATGTCAATACATAAATACATTAAAACTGCATTCAAAAATTCGACGCATTTCATGACTCTTTGTTCACTTCTACAGGAGCAGATGCATGTATAATATCTACAAGGTAAAACACTACGTATGTAGTATACCTAGTGATATCTTGTAATATATAAAGTAGTTTCAATCTCAAGGGTCACCAAATCAGCTAAAAATACGTATGAAAGTATTTCCAAATGGTGATCGCCAGGGGAATGTCAGGGTCCTGTCCACGTTCTGCCGTGGACAGGACCCTGACTTCCCCCTGGCGATCACCATTTGTAAATAATTTCATATGTATTTTTAGCTGAACTTCTGCATTCTGGAAGATCTGGCATTTCTGCCAGTACTCTGCATGGCTGCAGAAGTACACATCAGCCTCAGTTTGGTGCCAGACGGCCTTTATAAGGAGGCTCATCACTTCCTAAAGTTGCTGGATGATCTCTAGCTCCCCGTGCCCTGTTCCTGTTTCCTGTGATTCTGACCCATGATTTCCTGTTACCGACTCGGCTTGCTCCTGGACCTGGTTTACTCTGCTTTGCCCCTGATCTGACCTTAGGCTTGGCTTACGGATACTCTCTCGCTCCTCTGTGTATGACCTCGGCTATCGCATCTGACTACGTCTGCTCTGATTCCCACCTGGTACCTGACCTTGGCTTGAACTGATTACCCAGTAAACATCTAAATCTTGGAAGCGCTTGCATAACATGCACAGGCGCCTCTTGTCTGCAGACCTATCTCTGTGCTTCTGAGTGGACCACCAACCAGCACTCCTACAGGCGATCTGTGCAACTTTGGGCCAGACTCCCGCTGTCCCACTCTCAGGGGAGTTCGGAACTTAGCCGCAAGGGAGGCCCTCTCTCCATTGCCCTCCATCACCAGGTACGTGATAGGGAGTCTCATCCTTTTATCCTTTTTGTATGCAATAAGAAATTTATTCATTTATTAAAAATCAATGTTGGAAACTAGTTATTCATTGGTCGTGTGTGTTGTGCCTTGTTTAAAGTCCCAGGACAAATAAATTGGTTGTATAGATCATCCAGTGTACATCGGGAGCTGTGCAACAGGTGCTATTTTGACCACGTGCATTACCACATCTGATATTTCATCATAGACAGCAAGTTAGAACAAAGAGAAAACGTAAAAATCTGTTTGAAACCCATACACCCAAGTTTTGTCACAGGTAATGATCCTTGACGTGAAATATGGGTCATCCACAGTAGGCTGAATAAGTTCTTGGCAGACTTCAAAGAGATCTTCCTTCTGGTCCTGGGTCAGCAGTCTGGGGATGAAATTGACAGCAACATGGTGCAAGTTCAAATCACATGTGAGGATTGCCTGGACTGTTCCATGTGACACACCGACAATGGCAATGTGGTGGATTGATCTCTGACAATTATCATACACAAGTTGCCGAATGGTTTTGACATTTCCAGAGGTTAAGCTCGTTGAAGGCCTTTCTGATATCTTGTCATCTTCCATTGATGTTCTTCTGCTCTTGAAGTGAGTGTGCCACTCAAAACATCTTGAACGTCTCATTGCAGCATCGCCATAAACTTGCCAAATCACATCAAGCGTTTCTGTGGCAGACTTTTGATGGGCATGCAAGGTAGTCAATGGGTGAGATAAAAGAATGTGTTCTGATGCTAGGAGTGTAGTGTGTACATACTGTAACTTCAATATCCTGGAGGGAGGGTGATAGCACCAGGGTTGTGAGCCGAGGGGTTGTTTTCATGGCAACAGTACAAGGACAAAGGATGGCCTCCACGATCAGTAGGTAAGGAGAGGAAAAGGGATGTAGGGGAATCGGAGTGTAGCAAAGGGAAAGAGGGAAAAAGAAAACAAATAAAAAAGGAAAAAAAGAGAAAGAAGCAAAAAGAATTGAATAGTGTATCATAGGATGTTGCATTGACATCCAGGTCAGGTGCTACACTGAGTGCATCAGGCTGATCTCGGGGAAGCAGGAACAATTACCCTGTCAAGGGAGTTCAGTAAGAAGGGGAGCATGTATGAACTCATATGCAAGACTATAGGAGGACCGAAATCTTCAGAAACTCCTAGGGGGGTAGTGCTACGAATATATATGTCCAGGTGACCCATAGTCAGCATGTGGGTGGGTGCAGCAAACACATGATTGCAATGAACAAAACTTGTACTGAAGGAATGGTCCAGAGATGAAAACAGCCCAATCATAGAGCACTCAGCTGGGATCACTTACAATTCTGTGTAAACTTGTAGAATGGAGCAGATTCTGATGCGCCAACAGCGTCTGTTTCCGTGGACAGAATGTGGCCTGGAAAGTCTGAGCATAATAGAGAGGATTCCGAGGAAGGATGGCAGGAACAATTACCCTGTCAAGGGAGTTCAGTAAGAAGGGGAGCATTTATCAACTCATATGCAAGACTATAGGAAGACCGAAATCTTCAGAAACTCCTAGGGGGGTAGTGCTACGAATATATATTGCCAGGTGATCCATAGTCAGCATGTGGGTGGGTGCAGCAAACACATGATTGCAATGAACAAAACTTGTATTGAAGGAATGGTCCAGAGATGTAAACAGCCTAATCATGCAAACAGCCCAATCATAGAGCACTCAGCTGGGATCACTTACAGTTCTGTCTAAACTTGTAGAATGGAGCAGATTCTGATGCGCCAACAGCATCTGTTTCCGTGGACAGAATGTGGCCTGGAAAGTCTGAGCATAATAGAGAGGATTCCGAGGAAGGATGGCATGTCCCTAGCCTGTCCCTACTCATCCAGAACCTTTCCCTACAAATACCGAAAATGTATACTTAGGCAGAATTTCCCTGGAGATAGACCAACGGTGTTCCTTAGCTCACAGTGTCTTCCTGGCACTTTGAACAGCATAGGAGTAAAGGATGAGGAGGCAGCAACCAAATAAAAGCACTTTATTCATAAAGGGTACAGTGTGCAAGTTACAACAGCTTACGAGTTTCGGTAAAAAACCTTATTCATAGCCATAAAACAACTCAGAACAAACATATTTAAATACTAGACACAGACAATCTCTGTAAAACCTCCTCCCACTGCATATGGCTCCATCATCCATCAGGTGTCTTGGATGTCACTTGCAGATGGGAGCAAAACAGCAAAAGACATCTATAAGATAACAAAGTATGAAAAAAGTAAAAAAAATTTAAAAATATAAAAAAATATACCTGTACATTCCGATTAGAAGGATTATGAGCAGGGCACTTCTATATGATGTATAATAAAGATAATAATTGCCATGCACCATAAATACAGTTGCAAGAAAAAGTATGTGAACCCCTTGGGATTACGTGGAGTTTTGCATGAATTGGGCATAAAATGTGCTCTGAACGTCATCTAAGTCACAACAATAGAAGAACACAGTCTGCTGAACATAATACTACATAAACATTAGATGTTGCCATGGTTTAATTGCACATAACATGTAAACATTCACAGTGCAGGGAGGAAAAAGTATGTGAACCTTTGGACTTAATAATTGGTTGACCCTCCTTTGGCAGCAATAACCTCAACCAAACGTTTCCTGTAGTTGCAGATCAGACCTGCACAACGATCTGGAGAAATTTTGGACCACTCCTCTTCACAAAATTGTTTCAGTGTAGCAATATTCTTGGGATGTCTGGTGTGCATCGCTCTCTTAAGGTCATGCCACAGCATTTCAATCGGGTTGAGGTCAGGACTCTGACTGGGCCACTCCAGAAGGCGTATTCTGTGCTGTTGCAGCCATTGTTTTGTTGAATTACTTGTATGCTTTGGGTCATTGTCCTGTTGCATCACCCATCCTCTGCGGAGCTTCAGTTGGCGGACAGATGGTCGTACGTTTTCCTGCAAAATGTCTTGATAAACTCTGGAATTCATTTTCCCATCAATGACAACAATCCGTCCAGGCCCTGAGGCAGCAAAGCAGCCCCAAACAATGATGCTCCCTCCGCCATGTTTTACAGTGGGGATGAGGTTTTGATGTTGGTGTGTTGTGCCTTTTTTTCTCCACACATAGTGTTGTGTGTTCTTCCCAAACAACTAAGTCTTGGTTTCATCTGTCCAAAGTATATTTTGCCAGTAGTGCTGTGGAACATCCAGGTGCTCTTTTGCAAACTTCAAACGTGCTGCAATATTCTTTTTGGACAGCAATGGCTTCCTCCGTGGTGTCCTCCCATGTACTCCATTCTTGTTTGATGTTTTCCTTATTGTAGATGTGTCAACAAAAATGTTAGCATGTGCCAGAGATTTCTGTAGGTCTTTAGCTGACACTCTGGGATTCTTCTTTACCTCATGCAGCATTCTGTGCTGTGCTCTTGCAGTCATTTTCACAGGACGACAACGCCTAGGGAGAGTAGCAACAGTGCTAAACTTTCTCCATTTGTAGACAGTCTGTCTTACCGTGGACACATGAACATCAAGGCTTTTGGAGATACTTTTGTAACCCTTTTCAGCTTCATGCAAGTCAACAATTCTTGATCGTAGGTCTTCTGAGAGCTCTTTTCTGCGAGGCATGGTTCACATCAGACAGTGCTTCTTGAAACCAGTAAACCCAAAACAGGTGTGTGTTTTTTAAGGGCAGGACAGCTGTCAGCAACACCTCCAATATCATCACACTGATTGGAGTCAAGGTTGGCTCACTCCTGGCTCCAATTAGCTCTGGGAGAAGGCATTAAGCTAGGGCCTCACATACTTTTTCCTCCCTGCACTGTGAATGTTTACATGTTATGTGCAATTAAACCATGGCAACATCTAATGTTTGTGTAGTATTATGTTCAGCAGACTGTGTTCTTCTATTGTTGTGACTTAGATGACGTTCAGAGCACATTTTATGCCCAATTCATGCAAAACTCCACATAATCCCAAGGGGTTCACATACTTTTTCTTGCAACTGTATGTGTATATGAGAGAAGGGATAAACATAAAACTTTAGTAAAAAAAAGATGGAGGTGGATAAACAAAAGGAAAAAAGCAGATTCTGACAGATTGATTTACTGAAACTGTGCCAATGATAATATAATATTATGGAAAGTCATTCACAGACTGCAGAATACATTTCACCAAAACAACCTGTTGCATATAGATGGAATAATAAGAAATGATAATAAAAAGATAACCAAATTGTTATTTGAGAAAAAGATCTAGTATATCCCATCTATGATTTAATCCCAAGGGAATTCTAGTCTGTAAAGGAAAAATCCATCTAGCTTCTTTCTCTAATTAGATCCGATGTACATCTCCTCCACGTGTTGGTCTTTTAACCCTCTCTATGCCATGAAATCTAAATTAACTCATGTTAACAGAGTGAACGTCTCTAAGATGTTTGCAGACGTTAGAAATGTTCCTCGCATTAGGATTGGCAGCATCATTGTAATGTTCAGATATTCTGACATGTAGAGGTCTGATAGTGCAACCAATATACTAGAAAAGTGCAAATTGTACATTCCACCACATACACTACAAAGGTGGAAATGCAATAAATAAATTCACATATAGGAAAAACCTCCCCAGTAGTGCAGGATGTCACAGTATCACATTTATGATGTTTGTCGCAATAGCGACAAGTTCTCAGACCACAGCAATAGGAACCACTAACTGAAAGTTCTGTTTGGTTGTTTAAATGAAAATAGACTGGGGGAAAAAATATTCCCCAAAGTGCAAGAGCGTCTACTGGAAAACCTACAAACTCCTTGTAGAAGTCCTTATCTGCATACAGTATGGGCAAACACTTCCTCACAATGCTAGTAATCTGCCTGTATTCCTTAGAAAAGGTAATAACAAAAGTAGCAGATTTAATTGTCTTAGAAGGGTTTTCATTTTTATTTTTATATTTGGTGAGTAGTGTGTCTCTCAAGTGAGACCTGTTCTCTGGAGTGACGGATCACACTTCTCTGTCTGGCAATCTGATTGACGTGTCTGGGTTTGGTGGTTGCCAGGAGAATGGTACTTGCCTAACTGCATTGTGGAGGGGGGATTATGGTGTGGGGTTGTTTTTCAGGGGTTGGGCTTGGCCCCCTAGTTCCAGTGAAGGGAACTCTTAAGGTGCCAGCATACCAAGACATTTAGGACAATTTCATGCTCCCAACTTTGTGGGAAGAGTTTGGGGATGGCCCCTTCCTGTTCCAACATGACTGTACACCAGTGCACAAAGCAAGGTCCATAAAGACATGGAGGAGTGAGTTTGGGGTGGGGGAACTTGACAGTCCTGACCCCAACCCAATAGAACACCTTTGGGATGAATTAGAGCGTAGACTGCGAGCCAGGCCTCCTCCCCCAACATCAGTGCCTGACCTCACAAATGTGCTTCTGGAAGAATGGTCCAACCTTCCCATAGACACCCTCCTAAACCTTGTGGACGGCCTTCCCAGAAGAGTTGAAGCTGTTATAGCTGCAAAGGGCGGGGCCAACTCAATATTGAACCCTACGGACTAAGACTTTTAAGTTCATGTGCGTGTAAAGGTAGGCCTCCCAATACAAAGTCACCAGTCTTCATGGGACTGAGATTGAGCTCTGCAGTCAATTTTGCAGCAGTTGTTTTCCTTTTCTGGGTCACAATCCTGCGCAATGTCCTTTTGTCTCTTTCGGTCACTTGACCATGTCAACCGCGCTTATGCTTATCAGATGACGTTTTCCCAGAAACTGTATATGCCATCATAACCATTGAAAATGTACCTCACGACACAGCAAATAAATTGGTAATTTCAGTCACAGAGGCACCAGCTAAGCAGGTAGCAACAATTTGCCCTCTTTGAAGCTCAGTAAGCTCTGACATGACTCCATATTACTAGCAGCACATAACGAAAGTCAGGCTTCCCATCTGTTAGCTAGGTGTCTCATCACACAGCAGAAGCAAAATAATTTTACATCACTTCCACTTTCAACACAAAACATGTTATCGCTTTCACACCTGCAAATCATGTAGTGTTTCCATATTTGTGTCTAACCCTTGTATATTCCCTGTAACATTTGTTTTCCTTACCTTGTAATGATGGGCTCACATGTGGCCACAGTTTGTGGTGTCATGGCTGACCAATTCCCCTATGTCCATTCATTGATCAATCTACCTTGTCCCTGTTCACTAAAGGGACAGGCAACTTCTTGTTTCAGGTCACACAAGATCCATTCCATGACTCCTCATTTCCTCTGAGCTGCACCACAAATGTAGGAGTCAGGGGCGGACTGACCATTCGAGCACTCGGGCACTGCCCGAGGGCCCGGGGTCAGTAGGGGGCCCCATGAAATGCCCCTGGTACCTTTTTTATAGGCTTTATTGGGTGTGCTTTGAGTATGGGCAAGGACACAGGGGCCCCATGATTCCCTATTGCCCGGGGGCCCCATGAGTTGTCAGTCCGCCCCTGGTAGGAGTACTAATATGATAAAAACCTCTTTCAGCTGCAGTGTGCTCCCGGTGGGCCTGTGAACACTCTACCCTTTTGTGCAGTGGTGTATTTAGGTTTTGTGCTGCCCTAGGCAACACAAAATTCAGCGCCTCCCCCCCACCCCCAGAGCCCGACACCAACAAGCACCCCCCCTCCCGCGGAGAGAGCCTGACATTTACCAACAACGCCCCTGCCACCCCCCCCCCTCCACCACCCGAGAGAACCTTCCACTACCACCCCCCATACACCAGCCAGCGACCCCCTCTTCCCGTAGAAAGAGAGAAAGACACTGATCTGCCCAGCTCCAGACATCCCTGGGTACGATAGTCGGTATTCTGCATACACCATCATGCAGTCTCTATCAGATCCCCCCTTGGTCCCCATGCCTTGTGTGCCCCTTCTACCGAGGGTTAGTGCTGCCCCCCTGAAAAATGGCAAATGCCTTGTCTGCCTTGTGGTAAATACGCCCCTGCTTTTGTGTCACAATTACTGTGAAACTCTCACCTGCATCAGTGATTGTGGAAGGCGTAGTTTCACAGGAAGTGTCAGTTCTTATACTGCAGACAGAAGACCTTCATTAATCCTGGCTGTACTGTACATGCTAGATCACATGTGTCATGTGTCATGCTAGATCTTAAGCTGGTCATACACTGTTAGGTTTTTTTTTTGGATTTAAAGTGATAGTAAAGGTATTTTTTTAATTAAAACAATAAACATGTTACACTTACCTGCTCTGCGCAATGATATTGCACAAAGTGACCCAAGACCTCCTCTTCTCAGGTCCCCGACTGGCTTCCCTGGCTCTTCCACTTCGCAGTAGGTTCCCAGAGGTAGCCACTTCCTATGAGGGTCCACCTACAGGCTTGCTCCTGAGCTGGGCTGTGTGCATCTATTGACACACATAGTGCAGCTCGGCCCTGGCCGCCACTCCCTCATCACAGGATTGTTTGAAAGCAGCAGGAGGAAGACAGAGGAGCTGGTGTGAACAGCTCTGGATTGAGTTGTGTCAGGTAAGTGTTGTTGATGCACAGACAGATAATGGTTTTTGCATCCTATGCATCAAAGTGATACGAAACCTAAAAACGTTTTTTACCTTAATGCATTTTTTTAAGTTTCCTGTGCTTTCCCTTGCCCATGTGAAGGGGAAGAGAGGGGAGACGAGATCAGTGCTGTGCACAGCTGCCTCTCTTCTCCCCTCACTTCCTCTTCACACAGGGACTTGAACAGCAGCAGGAGCCATTGGCTCTTGCTGCTGTCAATCAAGTGCAGTGAAGAGGAAGTAGAGAGGTGGGGTTAAGTCCTGCAGTGTGTGTCTATGGAGCTCGGCACAGGTCAGGAGCGAGCACACAGCGTTTGTCCCCATAGCAAACGGCTTGCTATAGGGACACACAAAGAAGAGGAGCCAGGATCACTGTCGGGGGACCCAAGAAAAGGAGGATTGGGGCTGCTCTGTGCAATACCACTGCACAGAGCAGATGAGTATAACATGTTTGTTATTTTAATAATAAAAAAAATCTGCATTTAGTAACACTTCAAGGTAAAAAAACATTTTGCTATTACAATCACTTTACAACAAATGATTTCCATGCCCCAATATTTTCCACTGGTATATGCCCATGTTGTACCCTTATCTCTACTACTTTCAATGCCATTTCTTATAGAAATAAATGGGACTTGATAAGTACACAAATCCAATAAATGAGCATGCCTAGGCTCAGATTGTGATGTAATTGCTTCCCTGCACTGCAAAGGACAGTGAAAAGAGCAAGGGATAATTTCCTGCATTCTTGTTCTTAGTAGGGAGGCCCCACATGGCACCCATCATGATGCGGTGATGTGATGACATCATTGCATCGCACCCAACAATGTTACATAATCAGCGAAGGATAAAAAAAGGGGAGAGGCTCCCTACTCGCTGAAATTCATCCTATTTTGTGGCCAGTGAGATGATGACATCTCACCAAGAGAAAGATGCAAAAAAAGGAATATTGGGTATTTATGAGTCTTATAGAGAAAGGTGAGACAAGTGGGGCATCTAGTGGGAAGAAGGATGCAGTGCGGGCATAATAGGACAAAGGACTACTTTGATACATAGAGCTGCAAGTGTGTATGTGTGTAAATACAGTACATGTAGCACTACCCCCTCAGGGGCCGCTGAATAATTTTCAGGTTCCCTATCTCTCTTGACCCCACTCTGGAAGCCCAACCCCTGCTGAGACCACCTTAAACCTCTGGCCAGAAGAATCCTCTAGCTGCAACCACACAATAGACTCACATGCAGTTTAGAGTGATCTGAAATTACGGTTGTATTGAAATCAAATGTAAGCACAGTAAAGCAACAGGAAAATACGTGCAGCCGTCACTCTAGTAACCTCAAGTAAAGGTCACAACATAGCATAATCTCAATCAGTTGTAGAGGTCCTGCAATTTAGAATTTAAACAATAGCCCCAATCCTGAGAGGTTTCTTCCCCAGTGAGTCACAAAAACTACCAAACAGAGAGGCTTACTCACTTCGGGCCCTTAGTGGCTGAGGGCTGAGTAAATTCTGAAGGAAATAAAAGCTCTTTATTTGAATAGACTAATATCCCTTTAACCACAGTGTTTGATCTTCTGTGTGCTCGATGGGGCCCTAGTTGGTGCAAGTAAGGATTCAAATCCTCCTTGAGGCAGAGGGGTAGAAGTTACTTAATAGAGTATAAACACAAGGGGAAGGAGCAGCCCCCTTTAGTAATGTTGCATTCAAATAGTATCCCTTTGGCACACACAGGGTGAAGTGTAAAATTTGGCAGTAAGTAGAAATGGGAAAACACACTTCTGTGGAGTTGGGCTCTTCCTCAGGCCACAGTGGCAACAATGCAGGAGCTCCTTGGTTAATGAACACACTGTAATGGGGGCAATAATACAGCTGAGCCTGCAGATGGCAGATAGTACAATAGGCCTCCGTGATTGGATATGCTGGAACTAGTAGGCTTACCAACTTAAGCCTTAACACATGTAACTGAAGAAACGATTGTAGTCAAGCTGAGTAGAGAACAATTGAACTGGGTAATGTCATGTTCAACGTGGAAGGCTTGAATATAGAATTCTCTCACCCAATCTATGGTCTTGGACAGATGGCAGAAAGTCTTTCCATAGACGGGTGCCCCTGTTTCCTCATGGTTCCTCCTCCATAGATCCTCCAGACAACAGCACTCCAGCCCTCCAGACAGACGTGAAAGGGACTGGAGAAGCCCTGGAGAACGTTATGATGCCTGTAACATTGTTCACCATGACCATTTTGGTGCTGGGTCAGTGATGGTCTGGAGGAATGCAAAGACCTCTACAGGCTAGACAATGGCACCCTGACTGCCATTAGGTATCAGGATGAAATCCTTGGACCCATTGTCAGACCCTATGCTGGTGCAGTGGATCCTGTGTTCCTCCTGGAGGATGAAGGAGTTGATACCATTGAATGGCCCCTACGCTCGACTGACCTAAATCCAATAGAACACCTTGGGGATATCATGTTTCGGTTCATTTGACACCGCCAAGTTGAACCTCAGACTGTCCAGGAGCTCAGTGATGCCATGGTCCAGATCTGGGAGGAAATACATCAGGACACCATCCATCATCTTATTAGGAGCATGCCCGGATGTTGTCAAGCATGCATACAAGCATGTGGGGGTCATACAAACTACTGAGTACCATTTTAAGTTGCTGCAGTGAAATTTCAGCAAAATGGACTAGCCTGCTGCATAATTCTTCACTTTGATTTTCAGGGTGTCTTTGAATTCAGTCCTGTGTTGGTTGATAACTTTTATTTCCATCAAAAGATGGGGCATCCTTACCTTCCTAACACATTACCCCGTCCATATCAGTATAGATATCCAGCATGATATTTTTCCCCATTGAGATCTGATGTGTTTTCAAAGTGTTCCTTTAATTTTTTTGAGCAGTGCATATAAAATCAGGAAACAATTTTACTTTGAAGCCACAGTCTGCACTATGCTACTTGCACTGGTTCATTCCCAGCATTGTTCCAAAATTACTGTAAACCCATTCACTATTAATCGTCTCAACATATTAATGTCATTTCAGAACTGTATTTTAATCCTTTCAAATCTGCAGCTTTTATTACAATGTTAAGTGGTGAACCTGCACTGAAAGTCCTTAGTTGTCACCCTGTCACATGGTCTACAAGAGACTACAACTGGCCATTTCAACACACATTGCTCAGGCATGGTCTACTGTTGTCACCATCAGAAAACCCTCTGTGATTAATACAGTACAGTCGTTGCTGGTGTACATGTAGACAGCAAGTGACTGCAAAGAGGCTGAAAGAGATTAGCAGCACTGAGATGCTAAAAAGGATGAAAATCAAGTGTACTGTGCTGTAGACCAGACATGTTAGATTTTTGTGAAGTCGACAAAATAAAAAATGTGCTGCATGAAAAGTCATTCAGAGGCAGTGTGAAGCAGTGTATTTATTTCTTGCGTTGCCATAGGCAACACTATAATTGGGCACCCCCCACCCCACCAGCACCCAATACCCCTCCTCCCCCGGAACCACTGCCGCTCACCACAACCAACCCCCCAACACCTGCCCCAGGAAGGCAGAACCATTTGCCCAATTCCATTCCAGGGCCCTCCAACTGAATGTCCTATCAGTGTAGTTCAAGAGGATGCAGTCACTGAATTCTCCGATATGTCTGCACCTCAAGGCAAAAATGTCACTTGACTGGGGAATCTCAACACAGATGTTGGAGTGGGGTAAATGGTTTCTTTCAATGTCCTGGAATGTCCTGACAATGGATGCAAGCCCGACCAGCTGGAGCAGAGTCCTAGAGAACCTCTGGGTTCAGGTAACTTGGTCGTCAAAGGATATGATGTTGCCTACCAACATCCTGAAATGAGGGTAATTCATCTAACTCTTGTACATTGGTCAGAAGACGTGAGAGGACTCCCAGTGCATGTCCAGTCGGACAACATCATGGCGGTGGCATACATCAATCACCAGGGAGGAACTGCTCAGAAGGAAACAGATCTGATTCTGGCTTGGGCCAAAAGACAAGTTACCACCTTCTCCGCCATACACATTCTTGGTATGGAAAATTGGCAGGCAGACTTCCTCAGTAACCAACTGAATCTGGGGGAGTGGTCCTTTCACCCAGAGGTTTTTCAGGACGCTCTACCGGAGATAGAGGACGTGAGATGTGGAATCTTCTAGCATTCAGGTTTAGTGCACAAGAGGACAAGTTTGTGTCCAGGACACAGCAGCTGATGTCCTGGTGATGCTGTAGGACCAGTTCTCCCTAATATGTGCCTTCCTACTGCTACAGCTTCTTCTCCAGCTGCTTCACAAGATACAGTTAGAATAGATTATGGTGATTTGGTCATTACAGCCTGGCCCCAGAAGAGGTGGTACGCCAGAAATGCAATATTGTCTGTGGATATACAGTGGACTATTTTGAGTCAGCCTGTCATAGGACTCAATATTCCACACTGCCTCATAGTTGCTGGTTTTAACAGCTCGCCTGTTGATGCTAGGGTTCTGAAACACAGGGATGTCTCTGAGTCTGTGATCCCTATGCCTCTTAGGGCTAGGAAAGCAACTGCACAGAAGTTTTACCATTGGACTTGGAAGTCCTATTTTTTTATGGTGTGAGGTAAATAAACTTTACCCTCTCAAGCACATTGTGGGACGAGTTCTGGCTTTTCTCTAATCGAAAGTAGATAAAAGAATAGCCCCAAGTACATTTAAGGGTCAGATTTCAGCCTTGGAGATCCTCTTCCAGAGACCCATTGACACTCATTTCTTAGTGTGTGCCTTCATGCAGGGGCATTCATGGGCTTTACCCCACCAATCTGGACCCAATTACCTACTAGTCATGTGCACACCGGAAATGTTTGTACTGTTTCATTTCAAATGCATTCTTTCATTGAAGATAAGTTTGGTGGTCTTGGTGGATTAAAAAAAAATGCAGTTTTTGAGGAAGTTTGCTATATATACAGTATATATATATATATACAGTCAGGTCCATAAATATTGGGACATCAACACAATTCTAACATTTTTGGCTCTATACACCACCACAATGGATTTCAAATAAAACGAACAAGATGTGCTTTAACTGCAGACTGTCAGCTTTAATTTCAGGGTATTTACCTCCAAATCAGGTGAACAGTGTAGGAATTACAACAGTTTGCATATGTGCCTCCCACTTGTTAAGGAACCAAAAGTAATGGGACAGAATAATAATCATAAATCAAACTTTCACTTTTTAATACTTGGTTGCAAATCCATTGCAGTCAATTACAGCCTGAAGTCTGGAACGCATAGACATCTCCAGACGCTGGGGTTCATCCCTGGTGATGCTCTGCCAGGCCTCTACTGCAACTGTCTTCAGTTCCTGCTTGTTCTTGGGGCATTTTCCCTTCAGTTTTGTCTTCAGCAAGTGTAATGCATGCTCAATCGGATTCAGGTCAGGTGATTGACTTGGCCATTGCATAGCATTCCACTTCTTTCCCTTAAAAAACTCTTTGGTTGCTTTTGCAGTATGCTTTGGGCCATTGTCCATCTGCACTGTGAAGCGGCGTCCAATGAGTTCTGAAGCATTTGGCTGAGTATGAGCAGATAATATTGCCAGAAACACTTCAGAATTCATCCTGCTGCTTTTGTCAGCAGTCACATCATCAATAAATACAAGAGAACCAGTTCCATTGGCAGCCATACATGCCCACGCCATGACACTACCACCACCATGCTTCACTGATGAGGTGGGATGCTTAGGATCATGAGCAGTTCCTTTCCTTCCCCATACTCTTCTCTTCCCATCACTCTGGTACAAGTTGATCTCGGTCTCATTTGTCCATAGGATGTTGTTCCAGAACTGTGAAGGCTTTTTAGATGTCGTTCGGCAAACTCTAATCTGGCCTTCCTGTTTTTGAGGCTCACCAATGGTTTACATCTTGTGGTGAACCCTCTGTATTCACTCTGGTTAAGTCTTCTCTTGATTGTTGACTTTGACACACATACACCTACCTCCTGGAGAGTGTTCTTGATCTGGCCAACTGTTGTGAAGGGTGTTTTCTTCACCAGGGAAAGAATTCTTCAGTCATCCACCACAGTTGTTTTCCGTGGTCTTCCGGGTCTTTTGGTGTTGCTGAGCTCACCGGTGCGTTCCTTCTTTTTAAGAATGTTCCAAACAGTTGTTTTGGCCACGCCTAATGTTTTTGCTATCCCTCTGATGGGTTTGTTTTGTTTTTTCAGCCTAATGATAGCTTGCTTCACTGATAGTGACAGCTCTTTGGATCTCATCTTGAGAGTTGACAGCAACAGATTCCAAATGCAAATAGCACACTTGAAATGAACTCTGGACCTTTTATCTGCTCATTGTAATTGGGATAATGAAGGAATAACACACACCTGGCCATGGAACAGCTGAGAAGCCAATTGTCCCATTACTTTTGGCCCCCTAACAAGTGGGAGGCACATATGAAAACTGTTGTAATTCCTACACCGTTCACCTGATTTGGATGTAAATACCCTCAAATTAAAGCCGACAGTCTGCAGTTAAAGCACATCTTGTTCGTTTCATTTCAAATCCATTGTGGTGGTGTATAGAGCCAAAAATGTTAGAATTGTGTCGATGTCCCAATATTTATGGACCTGACTGTATATATACATATATATGATATATTATCAAATCATATGAATTCTAATTGGAAGGAGTCTCTGACCATCTCTTGTATCATGTCTGCAATCTCTGACCATCTCCTGTAGTATGTCTGCAATCTCTGACTATCTCCTGTATCGTGTCTGCAGTTTCTGACCATCTATTGTATTGTGTCTGAAGTCTCTGACCATATCTTGTATCATGTCCACAGCCTCTGACCATCTCTTGTATCATGTCCACAGCCTCTGACTATCTTTTGTATCATGTCCACAGCCTCTGACTATCTTTTGTATCATGTCCACAATCTCTGCCCATCTCTTGTATCATTTCCACAATCTCTGACCATTTCTTTTATCATGTCTGCAGTCTCTAAGGGGGAGCCTGGAGAAGAGTCAAGAGCGGAAGCACCGTCAGGATGGGAGTCACGGGAGGAGTCAGACATGTGGGGACTGTGGAAGGAAGAAAATAGGATGAAACCAGAGCAGCCAAGCTGGAGCCCTGCGAGGACCACCTGACTGAGCCCTGCACAGTGCACCTGAGAGGAGGTCAGTGACAGCGCCACCAAGCCAGTCTGGGTGGGGTCACCAGTGTATGGATGGAGTGAATACAGTAAGGTAAGGGAGGACACTGATCTAAATATTCTCCCTTATATCAGTAACACCCCCTTGCCTTAGTATATTCACTCTGTGGAAGGTGATCTGTGGTTACCAGAGCCCCCCACCACCACATCAGAGTCTGCAGGATTCCTTTTTACAGTGCAAGAGGGAACTCTGCCGACCCTGATGTATAGGGGGGAATTCTGATGTAAAGGGCAACGCTGCAGACCCTGATGTAAGTGGGAAATCTGATGTAAAGAGCAATGCTGTGAATATAAGGGGGGGCTCTGGTGACCAGAAACCGCCTCATATCAGAGTTCCCCTTTACACCACAATCTGCAGAATTCCCCCTTACGTTATGATCCGCAGTGTTCCCCTTTTCATCAGAGTTCCCCTTTACTTCAGGGTCTGCAGAGTTCCCCTTTAAATTCTGCAGACTCTGATGTATGGGACCCTGCACTGGGTTATATTAACCTTACCTTCATGTAAAAGAATTAATATGTGTAGCGTTACCCTCATGAGATCCGCTCTGTTGCAGGCACAACCAAGCTTCTCTCTTCACAGCCAGGCAACAGGTATTTCTCACACAGACTTGCATCCAAGAGACAATAACTAGTCCATGGGCTTGGTTTTGTTGTCTTATTGGGGAAATCAACTTGGATAGGGAAATAGGGATTATGGGATGCCAAAATGGCTTGAATCAATGAAAGGGGGACACTTCCTTCCTATGTACAAAGGCAGATCCTGGACTGTTCTTTTCTTGAAGTCCGTCAGTCATTGTGGATCAGTAGCAACATCCCTTTACAGGCAAGGAACAAGCAGCCCCTCCAAAATCAGCTTAACTTCCCATAACTATATGCAGGAATGTCTTCTCTCCCCCTGTAGAGCTGCTCCCAGCCCCAAGGCCTGCAAACACTACTCCTTGTAGATCCTAGAGAGTGCTGCTGTACTAATTCTGTCCTCTTTGCTCCATGCTGCTCCAGGACTCAATCCCATTCACGCCGCACTGCTGAATGTATCCTCCTGAGCCAGCCCGAGCCCAGCCTGAAGGCCGGGCCCCCTAGATCTAGCGGATCCATCCCAGGCACCAACAGTCAGCACTCCATCTTCCACTTGACTCCTCTGTCAGCCTGACTCTCCCATATTTATGGGCCAGCACACCACTCTACCTGGGATTGGCCGGACTCTCATGAACATGCAGATGAGGTCTCCACCCCTTCCTGCTTACAAACTTCTGGAAGGTTCTATGGTCCTCCAGAGTCAGGAGAAGGCAATAGAGCCACAACCTGTTGAGTCATCCAGCTGACCTGCAACAACCCAACCTCAATCACAGACTCACACAATTACTATGACTCATACACAATAAATTTACCTATGATACACTACACTATTCTAGTAGCACACTAGAGGGTGCTACATATGTTTTTGCCTTTTGGTATACTGTAAACACATTGCTAATCACACTAACTATACGTTTATAGCTTAAATATTGATATTTGCACTGTTTTGCACTGGAAACAGTCATTTTATGTACTTTTTGAGTTTTATAAATAAAAAATTTGGTGCTGCCAGTAAATGTTTGGTGTCCTGTTAGTAAATATCACTTTCAGAGGTTGGCAACACTGCCCCTCTCCAAACATGATGCTTATGGTTGTATCCATAAAGTTCTATTTGGTCTCGTCACTGCAGATTCCAGTGCGCCAGAAGCTGTGAGGCGTGTCAAGGTGTTTTCAGGGATATTGTAACCAGGCTTTTTTGTGGCATTGGCACAGTAAAGGCTTCTTTCTGGCAACTTTACCATGTAGCTCATTTTTGTTCCAGTACTGTTGTATTGTGCTCCTTGAAAGAACCACGCCATCTTTTTTCCAGATCAGCCTGTATTTCTCTTGAGCTTACCTGTGGGTTTACTTTGTAACTCGAATAATTCTTCTGGCAGTTGTAGCTGAAATCTTTCTTGATCTACCTGATCTTGGGTTGGTATCAAGAGATCCCCGAATTCTCCCCTTTTTTAAGTAATTGAACAGTACTGACTGGAATATTTAAGGCTTTGAATATCTTTATATATCCTTTTCCATCTTTATAAAGTTCCATTACCTGGTTACGCAGGTCTTTTGATGGTTCTTTTCTGCTCTCCGTAGCTTAGTATTTAGCCTGCTCAGTACATCCACGTGAGAGCTAACAAACTCATTGACTATTTATACACAGACACAAATTGCAATTTAAAAAGCCAGAGATGTAGAAAGTTAACCTTTGATTGCCATTTTGACCTGTGTGTGTCACCTTGTATGTCTGTACCAAGGCCAAGCATTCCAGGGGATAGAAACTTTTGATCATGGCCATTTGGGTGATTTCTGTGATAATGTGATAATAAACTGCTTCATATGTTCACTCTTCTTAAATAAAAGACAGTTTTTGACATGATTAATGATATTTTTAATATCAAAGCCAAAATTTCACAATTTCTGACAGGGTATGCAAACTTGTGAGCACAACTGTAGCTCCCCACCTCTCCAGTGTTGCATTACATACTACTGACCCCTCCACTCTTTGTTATTTACTTCTCAACTCTGTGATACATACTATTGACCTCTGAACTCTGTTTACTTATCTTACTATTGACCTCTAGAATCTATCTTACTACTGACCCCTGCACTCTGTGTTACTGACTCCTGACCTCTTAATTCTGTGTTAGGTACTACTGACCTCTGAACTATGTGTTACTTACTACTGACCTCTGAACTATGCGCTACATACTATTAACCTTTGAACTTGGCTAATTACTACTGACCTTGGAGCACTGTGTTACTACTTACCCCTGTACTCTGCATTGCTTACTACTGACCCTAGCATTAAATGCTACTGAACTCTGCACTTTGCATTTCTCACTAATGACCCCTGCACTCTGGATTACAGACTACTGACCAATATGTTACATACCACTGATCCCTGCATTCAGCCTTGCTTACAAAAGACCACTTTGTTATATACTATTGACTTCTGTACTCTGCGTTACTTACTACTTAACTCTGCATTACATGCTACTGAACTCTGCACTTTACATTACTTGATACTGACCCCTGCACTCTGGGTTATATGCTACTGACCTCTGTGTTAGATACCACTGACCCCTGCACTCAGCTTTGCTTACAACAGACCTCTTTGTTACATACTATTGACCATTGCACCCTGCATTACTTTCTACTTATCCCTGCATTACATGCTACAGAACTCTGCACTTACATTACTTGATACTGACCCCTGCACTCTGGGTTACATGCTACTGACCTCTGTGTTAGATACCACTGACCCATTCACTCTGCCTTGCTTACAACAGACCTTTTTGCTACATACTATTGACCTCTGCACTCTGTGTTACTTGCTACTTATCCCTACATCACTTGCGACTGACCTCTGCACTTTACATTACTTGCTATTGACCCCTGCACTCTGGGTTACATGCTGCTGACCTCTGTGTTAGATACCACTGACCCCTGCACTCAGCCTTGCTTACAACAGACCTCTTTGTTACATATATATTGACCTCTGCACTCTGTGTTACTTACTACTTATCCCTGCATTACATGCTACTGAACTCTGTGTTAGAAACCACTGACCCCTGCACTCAGCCTTGCTTACTACTGACCTCTGTACTCTGTTTTACTTTCTTAGTTTCTGCGTTATGACTGACCTATGAACTCTTTAAGTCTTGCTTTCTTTTTAATGCAGCCTGGCTAGGACATCACTTAAAAAAAAAAGTGTGCTGCACCCTTGGGATCTATGGATTCTTCAGTGTTGTAGATCTCTATCTCTACAAGGTTTGTTTTGTCGGTTTTGCTATCGCACTTATTCACTTGGTTCTAAGATTATAAATGTAATAAGTGATTACAACCTTTGGTCTATACATGAATTTAGCCAATTCTCATGTGGATATTCCCAATGATGTTAATACCAAATGATAACAACTGTGCAAAAAATAAAGATCTAATTTATCTACACAGAAAAGAAGCTTGCTATTAATCAAATATAACAAAATATAATGTAGCCGGTAAAATCTTAAAGGTAGTAATATTACAATGTGTAACGGAACCGACCCAGTCTGCGCTTGGGTACTTCCGTTATAATACCGCTTTCCCGTCTGAACATCGACCACAGACACCACAGCAGACTATACAAGACTAGACGACACCAGTCTTGAAGTAAACCAGGAAATAGACTTTATTTTAACACAGAAACAAGATATATACACTCAGGGAACAATCCCCCCTCCCTGCATGATGTCACAGGGCAATCTACATTTAGTAACAAGAGACACACAGGTATTCAAAGTTAACTCCAGCAGACAGTCCCAATAGGGGGGAGGGCTGCTGGAAACAACCCCCCCCCCCCCCACTAAGCTAATACACATAAACACACACATCCCATAATAGTTTGCTCCCAAGCAAGACACACAGTAGAACAATGGGATGCAACGATATGGCATTAAACAATCAACAACCCCCCACCCCAATATTAGGACAGATCACCCTGTAACCCTAACAGGCACAGGGTGACTTACACATAAGAGGGATATTGGGAGCTGAGACAGGGGTCTCCCCACCTCTCTAAAGTGAGCTGGGTTCTATGGGCCCCCCACCCAAAGTGCAAATACAGTATGTTACCAATACAAAGAGATGACTACAGGAAAGAAAGTTACAGAAAAGAAACATAGAATAATATGTTACGCAGACATCCTGATGACTGGGCTTCCAAAAAGACAAAGAGGGGAAAAAAGGGGGGTGGAGGTTTTGCTTTGGTGTTATATAGTCTTTGCAAAAGACAACCCCTAGACTCACCCACCCAGGTAAATTCACACCCTTCCACATATCGTAACCTCCAATGGGTGGGCTCAGAACACTGGTCAGTTTAGTTCATCAGATGTTAAAAAAAGTCCCAGCTGCCTTCCTTCCCCCTCACCTCATTTGAGTCTTTTGAAGTGGCATCCCTCACAGTTATTTGGCACTTTATTACAGCAGTTCTCAAAATGTCCAGTTCCTGGAATTTCTTTAGAACTGTGACTTAGACCCCTATGAAAAGTTCACAGTAATGTTCATGAAGGTAAAAATTATTATAGGCCCAATGTCATGTTTCACATGACTGTCATATGCCTTTAAGTGTTCTCTGTATTTTGTCCCTGCTCCTCCCTTTCCTTTGGTTTAGTTAATGCTGTATAGATAGCCCACTCTTTTTCCCAGAAATGCATTGCAGCTCTAGCCTCATGTCATGAAGCAGGTCACTTTATGATCTTTTGACCTATCAGATGTTCATTGTTGTAAGATTCTCTCAGTTTATGGAATAAACTTCACAAGATCTACAAGATATCATCTTGATTGAGTCACTGACTGTGGTATCCAACTCAGATTGGAGTTATCGATATCTCATCACAACTGTAAGTTATTATTATAATACAGTATTTATAAAGCGCCAACAGTTCGCTCAGCGCTGTACATTACAGAAGGGAGACAGAACATGCGAAAGTACGAAAACAATACAATGTGATACGCGAGGGGTTCGAGGGCCCTGCTCTTTTGAGCTTACAATCTAGGAGGGAGGGGATAGTGGTACAGGAGGAGATAGCTGTGGGAAATGGAGTGGTAGGAAGAGTGGAGGAGGTCGGCAATTAGCAGGGGGTGGGGTAGGCTTCCCTGAAGAGATGGGTTTTCAGGGTGCGCCTAAATGAGAGGAGAGTAGGTGATTGTCTGATGGATTGGGGTAGGGAGTTCCAGAGGATAGGTGATGTCCTGGAGAAATCCTGGAGGCGGACATGGGAGGAGGAGACCAGGGAACTAGGGAGAAGGAGGTCTTGAGAGGAGCGGAGTGTGCGTGTTGGGTGGTACTTGGATATTAGGTCGGTGATGTAGTTTGGGGCAGTATGGTGGACGGCTTTGTATGTCAGTGTTAGGATTTTGAATTTGATCCGTTGGGCAATTGGAAGCCAGTGGAGGGATTGGCAGAGGAGATTGGCGGAAATGGAGCGGTTGGTAAGGTGAATGAGTCTGGCTGCCATGTTCAGGATCGACTGAAGCGGGGATAGCCTGTGGCGAGGCAGACCAGTGAGGAGGGAGTTGCAGTAATCGAGTCGTGATATGATGAGGGAGTGGATGAGCTGTTTAGTGGTTTCTGGGGTTAGGAATGTGCGGATTTTGGCGAAGTTGCGGAGGTGGAGTCTGCATGAGTTTGTTAGTGATTGGACTCTGGCCTGCGGGGAAGGCCTGATAGTGGCATTGTTGGACGTGATGGAGAAGTCAATGGGGGGGGGGGGTGAGGGGGGGGTGAGCTGGGAGGAAGACTAGGAGCTCGGTTTTGGAGAGGTTTAGCTTAATGAAGTGGAGCGACATCCAGTCTGATATGTTTAGTAGGTTTGTAATTCGGGCGGAGACAGAGGGGGTGAGGCAAGGGGTAGAGAGATAGATTTGTGTGTCGTCGGCATAGAGGTGGTAGTTGGAGCCGTGAGAGTGTATGATTTGGCCAAGGGAGGAGGTGTAGATGGAGAATAGAAGGGGCCCGAGGACGGAGCCTTGAGGGACCCCAACAGAGAGGGGGAGCGAGGGGGAGGTGGCAGCGTTATAGGTAACGCTGAAGGAGCGTTGTCATAGGTAGGATGAGAGCCAGGAGAGAGCAGAATCTCTGAGGCCGAGGGAGTGTAGTTTTTTGAAGAGCAGGGGGTGGTCAACTGTGTCGAAGGCAGTGGAGAGGTCGAGAAGTAGGAGCACTGAATAGTGGCAATTAGCTTTGACGGTTAGAAGGTCGTTGGAGAGTTTGAGTAAGACAGTTTCGGTGGAGTGTAGGGGATGGAAGCCAGACTGTAGGGGATCGAGGAGGTTGTTGTCGTTGAGGTGAGAGCTTAGGCGATTGTAGACTAGGCGCTCGAGGAGTTTGGAGTTTGTAAGTTACAGAGATCACACTTTCAATGCTTAGATTAGAGAGACAAAACACCCAAAATAGCCATTACAGGTTGCCAGCCCCTGAGTAAGGGTACGTGTATGTTCAGAACAGAGTTCCAATGCTATTCTTATTTTCTTGTCAGAAGATTAATATTTTTGTGCGATTCTTTTTTTTTCCATTAGTACAAGCTACCACGATGCAGGTCAACGGTCTAGTTGTAGAATACATACAGGAGATCCATGGATAACGCAGCCACAGCTCTCTCACATCCCCCTGACCCCAGATAATATCTTTATAACAGTGGAAGGTTGGCGATCAGATGATGGCTTGTACTAGGAGAAACTCGCCTAGACTAATGTCTTTCATCAGGCTTCCAACATGCAGTAATTAGCAGTGCCTGGCGGTGTTCAGACCGAGCAGACTGTGAGATGAATTCTGCTGAAACGTAATTACGGGAACTGAAGATGCTGGGAATATTGAGCTGCGTGCATCAGGGACTGCAGGGTGGTAAATGGAGAGAAAGCAATCGTATCCACTGAAAGAAAGGAGGGAACTTTTATGTACAAGGATATCATTTCCATTTTTTTGTTCTTGGGCAGCATGAGGGCTAATACATTGTCAACTGGCCTCTAGGCAGATTACATTTTTTTACCAACAAGGCTACTTGACTGCTTATATGGTTTTGCCTGAATTTGTGTGATTTTATAGACAATATGCAAATATCCTTTGCTTTTTGTCCGTAGAGGGACACAGAGATTTAGATACAGTCAGGGTTATATTGCTACCCACAGGAGGATGTGGACACTGGCAACTTAAAAATCTCAGGGTCAGCCCAGGATATCCTCTCTTCTACCCAGCGTGCCTCAGTTTTCAGCTAGGGTCCTAGGAGAATGAATGCCTTGTGAGAAATGTGTAACCTATTTTCTTGCTTTTTCTTCTCCAGTTTTGTTCTTAGATATCTTCTTCCATTGGCTGCAATCAAGATTTCTCACTACACCGTTGCTTGAGCCGATCTCTACATAGTAGCTATCTCAACTGGCCTCTTCTCAGCCTAACTTTGGAGTGCCGTCCCAAGATCCTGCTAGGCCGAACATTCAGGGCTAACCTGAAATGTGACTTTTAGGCACTGGGTTCTACTTATAGTGCTTTCTAGACATTGTGTACTGGTAAAACTTAGTCATGGAGCACTTTCCAGATCCAGAGCCATGGCAATTATGGCAATAGACTTAGCACTTGTCCAGCCAGGGCTGCTGTTAGAAACCATGGGACCCCATACAGCCAACCTGACAGGGCCCCCCTTAAAAAAATAGGGTTTTTTTATACATAAAAGAGGAACTTTTATGTATTAGGATATAATTAAAATTTTTTGTTCTTGGGCAGCATGAGGGCTAATACATTGTCAACTGGCCTGTAGGCAGATACATTTTTTACCAACAAGGCTACTTGACTGCTTATATGGTTTTGCCTGAATTTTTGTGATTTTATAGACAATATGGAAATATCCTTTGCTTTTTTTAAGGGCCCCCCTAAAAAAAATGTTTTACTATACATCAGGTATGAATAAACACAGTGAGTGATCGGTACTGATCACTCATCGTGTTCATTCAGCAAAGGAAGGGGCTGGTAAATGTGATGTATTTACCGGACCTTTCCCGTACTCTCCATCCTGAAGGATTCTATTGTGTGCTTGCAGCTACTGGTGGGAAGGAGAGGAGGGAAGCCGGCAGCACTACAGTGGTGGGGGGCCTGGGAAGCAGGGGGAAACGTATGATGCACAGGGAGGTGATGGGTGTGGCGGGGGGACAATTACTGGAACTGATCCCCTGTATGACTCTCTTTGCAGAAGCTGAAACCCAGTGGGAGGGAGAGGAGAAGAAGCCAGCTTTCAGCTGCTGCAGAGAAAGCCATATAGGGGATCAGTTCCAGTAATTGCCGTCCCTCCCCACAGTGCCAATCACCCTCCCTGCCCACATCCGATTCACCCAGCTGCTTGGGCCCCCCTGCTGGCCTGGGTCCCGTACAGGAGGGCTGGTGGTACCCCCTTATCCACGGCCCTGTGCCCAGCCATGGAAAATTCACTCTGTTAAGTTAGATGTATGGGCTGAGCACCCAGAGCTACCTTGCTATTCGTACCTATGGGTGCCTATAAAAATTCACACTGTTGACAATTTTACCACAGAAAGGGTTAATGCAGAAGGACAATGCACTTATGTCATTCATTAGGTGGGGTAACATGTGCTCTATTTCCTGCTAGTCAGCATAAATGAAACATTATCCCACTCCCTCTTTTCAAAGTACTATGTGGAACTCTGGTCTTGGGTCACAATCAAGCCATATGACCCTCATGGGTACCAGCTGCCTGGGTGTGAGTACCTGAGGCACTATGACCCTAGTTGACATGTGGTTGCAACAGGTCTGTTTGTAGACAGTCCCACTGGTACAGGTGACACTAGTGCATATTCTGACATTTAAGGGGGCATGTACTTGGTACCCTCCTCCAATTAAGTGACCCTGTGATTATAGGTTCTACATTACCACAGCCTCCTTCAGCACTGGCAGATGAGGCTGAGCCTCTTACTCTGTCCCCTGGTGCCTCTACTGCAATCATACAATACTTTGTGGCCAATTCCTTGAGGATGATAACAACAGAGGCTCTAAGTGCACTCCTGTGCCTTTTCTGTAGTGTCCATCTTTGATCCACCTGGGGTTTAAGAACAGTGACCATCTCAGACCCAAATTAACCACAGTCTAGCTCTGAAGAGATTGTTTTGGGGAACAGTAGTCTCCTGCTGTTACCTCAGAATTACAATAGGTCTTTTTGGTCTATGTTGGTGCACTGTGCACTATCCTGCATTTGGAGAATCAGCCTGGTGTTGTCAGGAATGGACTTGCCAGTGGTGGTGGGACTCACCTGCCTTGTGGGCTGCAGTACCAGGGCTGGCCAGCGGATGCTCTCAGCAACCAGAGGCTCACTCCTACAATGAGCCATCACCTGAGGCTGATTACAGCAGGTGTATTAAAGGAATGGCCAGGCCTGTGATCAGGGCCTTGGTGTATGTTTCCCATGAGCCCCTGTACCTGCATCCTGTCTGCTTCCTGCCTGATCCTGATTCTGCTTTTATCCTGACTCTGCATGAACTCTGCCTGTCCTGACCTCGGCTATTCCTGACTACGCTTCCGTCTGCATTCTTTTACCTTGCCTGCCAGTTTGCACCGACCCGGCCTGCCCGACTACGTTTAGTATTGTTCTTATTGTTATCTGTTGGAGGTTTGGTTGCACTGTGTTTATGTTTAGTCTTGCACTGTGTTTATGTATTGTTTAGTCTTTAATAAATTGTATTGTTTATACTATACCTGGAGCCTGTGTTTCCCTGTGTCAATCCACACATTTCTGGTCATACCCGGATCCCTAACAGGCGTCACCAGTCTTGGGGTATTTAGATCCCCCACAGCTGGAAAAAAACCTCTCTATTACACTTGCTATTTGAGGTATCCCTCTATGCAGACTGGTGGAAGCACCCTGATCCTCTCTACCCACTGTGGATCTGGAAGTGACCTACCATAAAAGGAAAACTACCAGACATATAGTGGACCTGCTTACCTTTTGGGATTCTATGGATCAACAGCTGTAGTCCATCCTTAAATCCCAGTATGATTTGGCAGGCTTTGACCTCTGTACTGTGTTGGCAGTGACCACACTGTGGCAGAATGGGTTTGATCCCTCAAAGAAGATCTCTTCACCCCTACTTAACTGAGCATGTGGAACAAATGTCTGAACCTACATGTTTCTGTTGTGATGTCTTGTTACAAACATCTAAACTTAAACAGGAGAGCTTGGCTGAGTCCCAGCCTTATTCTTCACTTACCTATTAAATTGGTGCCCCCGGGCCCTAATAGTCACTCTCAGACAATCCACAAAGATAAAAGTCAGAAACTTACGGATCCCTCTGAAAGACCTTTGGCATGAAGGTGCACCCCCACTTCCATATGTTTGGGGCAGTTTATGCATTCTTGTGGGTCCTGAGGTAGTTTGACCTTCAGGCAGTATGGTACAAAGTGCACCTTAGTGATCTCAGCCTAATCCCCTGCCTCTATTTGATGGCTTCCTCCTTTCTTCCTGTGCTTCAACACAGATTAATGCAGTTTTCTTTGTTCCCTTGCGTCCCTCTCACTACTGGACTTTCTGACCTCATTGGGTCAACTGGGAACAGCTTTTACAGCCCCTCACCTAGATAGAGGTCTGCATCCTCAGTGTCAGACATGGACACCTGATATCTCTCTGAACATTGATTCCTGCATTTGGCACCGTGCTTTTTCCTGGCATCCCCAGGGTCTCAGCTTGGCAACACTAGATTCACTGGGTGGGTGAGTATCTGCAGAACTCACCACCAGGTAAGTAGGGGTTTAAAAAAAATGGGGATGAAAATCTACTTTAACAACAAGGTTACAGAGCAACATTTATTGAAATCTTTTATATCTGTCTAGATTTCTGCTTTAACTACAGTCATGGCCAAAACTTTTGGCACCCTGCATTTCTATTAGATAATGCACCACTTCGCCCAGAAAATTGTTGCAATTACAAATGTTTAGGCATTCCCTTTTTTTTATTCTTTTGTTTGTATTGGTATGACACAAAAAAGTAGAGAAACAAAAAGCCAAATCTGACACATTCCACGCAAAAACCCAAAAATGGACTAGACAAAATTATTGGCATCCTCAATTTAATATTTGGTTGCACACCCCTTGGAAAAAATAACTGAAATCAATGGCATCCTCTAACCATCAATGAGATTCTTACACCTCTCTACTGGAATTTTGGACCACTCTTCTTTCGCCAACTGCTACAGGTCTCTCAGATTGGAAGGGTTCCTTTTCCCAACTGCTGTATTGAGATCTCTCCTGAGGAGCTCTATGGGATTGAGATCTCTCCAGCACTTTGAAACCATTTCTGGGTGCTTTTTGGTGTGTGCTTTGGGTCATTGTCCTGCTGTAAGACCCAAGACCTCTGATGGAGACCCAGTTTTCTGACACTGGACCCTACATTGCACCCCAGAATTCTTTGGTAGTCTTCAGATTTCATAATGCCATGCACACCATCAAGACATCCAGTGCCTGAAGCAACCCCAAAACCTCAGTGAACCTCAACCATGTGTGACTGTAGGGACTGTATTCTTTTCTTTAAATTATGGGCTTTACCATAAAGCTGTACTTTTATTTTATCTGATCACAGCACATTCTCCCAAAAGGATTTTGGCTTCCTCAGGTAAGTTTTGGCAAACTCCAATCTGAATTTGTTATATTTCTGTGTCAGCAGTGGGGTCCTCCTGGGTCTCCTACCATAGCGTCCCTTTTCATTCAGATGGTGACGTATAATGTGAGCTGACACAGTTGTACCCTGTGCCAGCAGGTCAGATTGAATTTGTCTGGAAAATGATCGAGGTTCTTTATTCACCATTCAAACAATCCTTCATTGCAATCTTTGATAAAGTTTTTCTCTTTCATACACATCCAGGGAGATTAGCTACAGGGCCATGGGCTGTGAATTTCCTGACAATGTTGCACACAATGGACACAGGAACATTAACATCTGTTATATTGATACAGGTGAGTTTAATTACAAATGACAGGAGCATCACAAACCTGGAATGAAACTATTTCTTAGAATTTTGAGAAGGTGCCATTAATTTTGTCCAGTTAATTTTTGGGGTTTTGCATGGAATGTGTCAGATTTGGCTTTTTGTTTCTCCACTTTTTTGTGTCATACCAATACAGACAAAAGAAATAAACATGAGAATGCTGAAACATTTGTCATGGGAACAATTTTCTTGGCGAAGTAATGCATTATCACCCAAACCGTCCTCTTTGCTCCTCCCATGACCTCCTGCTCTCTAGCTCCCTTGTCTCTTCCTCCCATGCTTGTCTCAAGGAATTCTCCAGAGCCTCCTCCATCCTCTGAAATTTTCTACCCCAATCTATCAGACTATCGCCTACTCTGCCCACTTTTAGGCGATCTCTGAAAACCTATCTCTTCAGGGAAGCCTATCCTACCCTCAGCTAATAACGGAATCTTCTATTCCTCCTACCAGTCCATCCCCCACAGTTATTACCTTTTGTACCACTAGCCCCTCCCTCTTAGATTGTAAGCTCCAAGGAGCAGGGCCCTCCTATCCCTCTTGTATTGTTACTGTACTGTCTCCCTTTATTTTGTAAAGCGCTGCGCAAACTGTTGGCGCTATATAAATCCTCTATAGAAATATAATAATTATCTGACAGAAATGCAGGAGTACCAAAGTTTTTGGCCATATCAGTTTTTCAATCGAAGATAAATACCGTATTTTTCGCTCCACAAGACGCACTTTCCCCCCCCCCCCAAAAATGGGGGAAAATGTCAGTGCGTCTTGTGGAGTGAATATGGAGTGGCTGGTCCGGTATTTCCACCGCCGCCGTGTCAGAATACCGGGCCAGCCTCTCAGATCTCCTCTGCAGTAGAACCTTACCTGTTCCTTGGTCCAGTGCTGCACAGTCTTCCTGCGCGGGCATCTTTAGTGTGGGCTCTCCGCTGTGACAGCCGGGTGCCCAGTGCACATGCGCGAGAAGTGCTGCGCTTTGTGAATGGTACGCCATCTTCTGGGACACATGACAGGTCCCAGAAGAAGCCGGACCAATCACAAAGCGCAGCGCTTCTCGCGCATGTGCACTGGGCAACCAGCTATCAGACGGGTGCCCACACTACAGGGAGGATAACTCCGCGGAAGTGGGAGTGGGTACTTGTCAAATTCAGGTACCCGCTCCCCCTCCCTCCCTAAAGGTCAGCAGTCTTTTAGTCATCCCCTGTACTGTCTGCAGTCTCTGGTCATCACCTGTACTGTCCTCAGTCTCTGGTCATCTGTACTATGTCCACAGTCTCTGGACATCTCCTGTACTGTGCGCAGTCTCTGGTCATCTCCTGTACTGTTCGCAGTCTCTGGTCATCCCCTGTACTGTTCGCAGTCTCTGGTCATCTCCTGCACTGTGTCCGCAGTCTCTGGTCATCTCCTGCACTGTGTCCGCAGTCTCTGGTCATCTCCTGTACTGTGTCCGCAGTCTCTGGTCATCTCCTGCACTGTGTCCGCAGTCTCTGGTCATCTCCTGCACTGTGTCCGCAGTCTCTGGTCATCTCCTGCACTGTGTCCGCAGTCTCTGGTCATCTCCTGTACTATGTCCGCAGTCTCTGGTCATCTCCTGTACTGTGTCCGCAGTCTCTGGTCATCTCCTGTACTGTGTCTGCAGTCTCTGGTCATCTCCTGTACTATGTCCGTAGTCTCTGGTCATCTCCTGTACTGTGTCTGCAGTCTCTGGTCATCTCCTGTACTGTCTGCAGTCTCTGGTCATCTCCTGTACTGTCTGCAGTCTCTGGTCATCTCCTGTACTGTGTGTGCAGTCTTGGGTCATTTCCTGTACTATGTCTGCAGTCTATTGGTTCAGAATATTTTTTTTCTTGTTTTCCTCCTCTAAAATCTAGGTGCGTCTTATGGAGCGAAAATTACGGTAGATAGCTAGACATTTCAGATGTCCAAAAAGACATTATTTCGGACATGCATTTGCTCCCAAAAGAATGCCAACCATTAACGGTACGCAGTTCAGATTTGAACTGCAGCATAGACATGACTCATTTTGATCTTGCTGGCAAGCTGACACCCAGTGTGATGTGTAGAGGAGCTGAGCCTGGCTCTGCAGTGTGGAGGCTGAGAAAACATGAAGACAATTTTATTACAGAGGGGATGTGATAAATAAGCCACATCTCCAGCTCTGCAGAAAACACTGGCGGCGGCGGTGGCTAGGAGCTAATCTGCTCCCTCCCTTCATCCCTGGGAGAGACGGAGCCTGCAGATGAAAAACAAGCAATGAACCTTCTGACCATAGCCAACAAATACTGCTGAGATACGCCATAGTGCCTCCTCCACTGCACACAAGACCTCAGGCATTCTGCATTCAGGGCATATGTCCCTGAACGTGTAAAGCCCTAACAAGCAAACTCCACTTGGCACAGTATCCAGCCATTGCATATTTCAGCCTTTCCATAGATTTTTACAGGCTGCTCACAGTGGAGCTGGATGCTGCACCTGTGCCCCCCCTCCAGATACCCCAAAATTCTGAGATGTCATGCTGGGGGGCACAAATCACCCATGTGCATGTATGTTGCCGAAGGACACAATATGAAGCATGAAGAATACTTTGTACTTTAAAATAAAATGATTGGTTAACCCAGGCCTTGAAATTTCCACTCGCCTGCTCGCCAATGGCGAAAGGAAATTATGGTGGGGGGCGAGTGTGTCCCCCAGGGCCGTCTTGCTGAGCAGGCTCAGAGCATAGGCCAGATCTGTCATTGGCACTGGGAGCCGTCAGACTGCTCAATAGCTGTGTGTCTGTGTATGCATGTACAGGTGTCTGTGTGTATGTACATGTGTGTGTTTGTGTGTATGTATGTACACGTGTCTGTGTGTACATGTGTCTGTGTGTGTGTGTGTGTGTGTACATGTTTCTCTGTGTACATGTGTATGTATGTACATGTGTCTGTGTGTATGTACATATGTCTGTGCGTGTGTATTTCTGTGTATGTACATGCATCTGTGTGTATGCGTGTCTGTACGTGCCTGTGTGTGTATACATGTGTCTGTATGTGTGTGTACATGTGTCTCTGTGTATGTGTGTGTATGTGTGTGTATGTACATGTCTGTGTGTGTGTGTGTTTGTTGGTGGCGAGTAACTCTTAAGGCTTGGCAAGTAGCTAAGGACATGAAATTTTAAGCCCTGGGTTAACCCCTTCACACCTAAGGGTAAAACAAATCTTAAAGCCTAAGTAAAATTTTACAACTTTGACATGTTAGTAAAATCGTACATATCCTCACAACCAGGGGTGTGTTTACCACAAGGCAAACAAGGCATTTGTCTAGGGTGGCATTTTTAAGGGGGGCAGAACTGCCCCCTCAGAAGAAAGGACAGAAGAAGGGACGCATGTGGCATGAGGACCAGGTGGGATCCGAGAGAGGCTGCGGGATGGTGTATACAGAGCCCGACTGGTTCCCAGGGATGTCCGGAGGTGTAAAAGTGAGTGTCTTTCTCCTTCTCTCGCCAGGAGGGGATGTGTGTTAGTGGAAGGCTCCCTCACGTGGGGGGCAGGGGTGTTGTTGGTCAATGTCAGGCTCTCTCGCTGGGGGGCGGCCAATTTTTGTGTTGCCTAGGGCAGCACAAAACCTAATTACACCAACGATCACAACTACTTTGTACATCCAGGTGAATTATGCCTTGTTGGGTTTTTTTCTCCGGACAAATTGGGCTTTCATTTGGTGGTAAATGGTAATGGATATCTCCTGATTTTTTTTTAATATTATTATTATCAAAAGAAAGCTGGCCCAATATAATAAAAAAAAATATTTTTTTTTAATTTAGCTGTGTGTTTCTTGTTACTACTATAACCTACCACCAAAGAACAACCCAAAATAAATTTTCCAGCTCTTGACGATCACAGCGATACCATACATGTTTATGTTATTTGTTGTTTGTACTACAGCCCAGAAACAATATTGGACATTTTGTTTTGTTTTTTTTACCTAAAACACACTGACAAAAATTTTAACAAAAAAATAAAATCCTGACCTTTGACCTTGGCCAAAAAACTAACCCTGACACTGAACTAGATCAACCCTTGATCTAGGTATTTTTTCTTTGTTTTAACCACTTGCCCTCCTGAGGATTTACCCCCCTTAATGACCAGGCCTCTTTTTGCTACTCGGCGCTGCACTAATTCAACTGATAATTGCGCGGTCATGCAATGCTGCACCCAAACTAAATTTACGTCCTTTTTTTCAAACAAATAGAGCTTTCTTTCGGTGGTATTTGATCACCTGTGCGCTTTTTTTTATATATAAAATAAACAAAGACAGAACATTTTGAAGAAAAACTATATTTTTTACTTTCAGCTATAAAAAATATATAGTAAACTCAAAGTTGGTTATAAATTTAGACCAAAATGTATTCTGCTCCATGTTTTTGGTAAAAAAAAATCCCAATAAGTGTATATTGATTGCTTTCTGTGGAAGTTATAGCGTCTACAAACTATGGTATAAATACTGCAATTTACACCATTTTTTTTGCTATACAGCACTTCACTAGTTTAACTGACAATTGAGCGGTCATGCAATACGATACATAAATTAAATTTATGTCCTTTTTTTCACACAAATAGAGCTTTCTTTTGGTGGTATTTTATCACTTGTGCGCTTTTTATTTTTGGCGGTTTAAACAAAAAATGTTTTGAGAAAATTTTTTTTTTTTTTAAACGATATTTTCTCATTTCTGTCATGAAAAAATCCAAAAAAACTAAAATTATGTGTAAGTGGCAAGACCACTTACTGTTATCTCACATATATATTCTTATTATAGCCAAATTTACCACCCTAACTCCTCCCACAGTTTTTACACTACATAGACAGTAATATACCGAAACGTGCGGATTATTCACGATTGGTGCGCTATTACTTTGTGGAACGTTTCGCCGAATGGTTCACGAAATATCACCGTTTTTGTGGTGAAATTGGTCCCATAGGAATGAATGGCGGAATGTTCAAAACTAGAGTAGGAGCTGACAAAAGCTAGAGTGTGAGCAGAAAAATCAGGACATGATTTGTAAACTGCCATCACTCCCTCATTTTCAAGCCCACCTACACAATATCAAAACTTTCAGCTATCCCTGCTGCCACTAAAAATGTCCACGGCTAAGCCATAGTCCTGATAGTTTTCACAATATGACCATTTGTTTGCAACTCACACCGCCCATTGACATTCATTGAAACTCCACTCTAGCCACCTCAAATTTGAAGGGCAATTTCTAAATTGCGACTGTGCCTTCATTTTTAATATTTCAGAGACATACTATACATCAAAATGTAGGTCTGGGTCTTGTGATTCTCACAATATAAAGCTCTTCGGTGTAGGAGTTATAATTTTTAAACAACTGTTTGAAGATGGCAACCACCAGTGAAGTGAACAAGTTGGAGCAGTTTGTTTTTAACCGCTCTGCTCTGCCCTTGCTGTAGAGTGAGTTGCCATAGGAACCCAGATGTGTGAGCAGGCAGCAGAGTGACAAGCCACTCCACCCAGTTACTCCGCCCACTCCAGTTATAGACCACTGGTGGAGGCAAGAACAATTCACACAATTTCCCCAGAAATTGTAACTTATCTAGTTTAAATTATATATTTCTCACACAAGCCATGGGTATATGTGGAATTACACCCCAAAATACATTCTGCTACTTCTACCGAGTATGAGGATACCACAAGTGTGAGACTTTTTGGGAGCCTAGCCACATACAGGAGCCTGAAATCCAATGACCACTTTGAAAACCTGAAGGTGCGTAACTTCCTCATTTCACTTCCTCACTACCTATCACAGTTTCGGTGGCCCTGAACTGCCAGGATAGCACCAACCCCCCCCCCCCCCAAATTACCCCTTTTTGGAAAGTAGACACCCCAAGAAATTTAAAAAGAGGCATGATGAGTATTTTTCAGATCTCATTTTTTCTCACAAGGTTTTGAAATATAAAAAAAGGAAAGAAAAAATATGTTGTTTTTTTGCTTCAATTTTCAAAAACTTGTGGCAACAAACGAGATCTGCAAAATCCTCACCATGCTTCTTATCAAATTCCTTGGGGTGTCTACTTTCCAAAAAGTGGCCATTTGCTACGGTTTGGTGCTATCCTGGCATTTCAGGGCCTCCGAAACTGTGATAGGTAGTCAGGAAGTGTAATGAGGAAATAAAGCCCTTTAAAAGCCTGTTGGTGCTTATTGGATTTTGGGGTCCTGTACTTGGCTAGACTGCCAAAACGTCTCTCACATGCCATCGGAGCAACCTGAGAATGCATCTCTCTCACATGTGGTACCCCCATACTCGGGAGAAGTAGCAGAATGTATTTTGAGGAGTAATTCCACATATACCCATGGCATGTGTGAGCAATAAATCATATAAGTGACAATTTTGTGAAAAAAAAGAAAAACATTTTTGTTTGTCATTTTACAAAACGTTGTGGTAAAAAAATAAATTCTTCTATTGATTCAACATGCCTCTCAGCAAATAGTTTGGGGTGTCTACTTTCCAAAAAGGGGTCGTTTTGGTGGGTGGGGGCATGAAAAAATGCACTTTTTTTATTTTTAATGCACAAAAACACTAAATATTGGCCAATTATTTGGTAAAATATAAAAGATAATGGTATGCCGAGTAAATAGATACCAAACATGACATGCTTTAAAACTGTGCATGCCCCATGCAATGGCGAGAAACTGCATACGTTTTTAATATCCATAGACACGGTTTTAAAAGCCTTTACAAGCTACCTTTTTAGATTTACAGAGGAGGTCTAGTGTTAGAATTACTGCCCTTGATCTGACGTACGTGGCGATACCTCACATGCATGATGCAACTGCTGTTTCCATACTGGCACAGGGTCAATGCTCACGAACACAGATGCGTGCGTGCGCGGGGGGGCGAGGGTACTTTTTTATTTAATTTTTTTAAGTTATTTTGATTTTTTTTATTATTTTTACACTGTCCCTTCATTTTTTTTTTCGATCACTTTTAATGCTATCACAGGGAATGCAAATATTCCCTATAACTTCAATGGGCATTGTCATATAGTCTTTTTTGAGAAATCTGGGGTCTATCAGAATCTAGATATCTCCTCTTCCCTTACATTATCGAATCAAACCAAGATCGGTGTGATCAGATGCTTTCCCAATTTACAAATGTTTATATCCTGTGAAACTGAAGAGATGAAATGCTCGTAGCTTCCGATTTCTTAGGCTATAGAGATGATTGGCACTATTCTGGTCCTCAATGAGCTCTATGGTCAGCTAGCAGAAACACCGGCTGCATTCTCAGGTTGCCCCGATGGCATGGGACTGCCCAAGAAGGCCGTGGAAGGCAGTGGGGGAGGGGGGCATTGTCTTCCGCTGCTAGTAAAAGCAATCCTGCAGCTAATTAGCTGCTAGGATTGCTTTTACATGAAAGCCGATCGCCGGCTGAAAAAAATTATACCAGGATGATGCCTGCAGCTGTAGGCATCATCCAGGGATAACCATTCAAAGTCCAGTGATGTACCAGTACCTCGGTTTACGAATTTAATTCATTCTGCAGGACATTTCATAAAGTGAAAAATTCGTAAACCGAAACACTGTTTCCCATTGGAATGCATTGAAAACCAATTAATCCATTCAGAAGGTCAGAAAAACAGTAAACGCTACTAAAATACCACATGAGTTATTTTATTAACTCATGCAGTATTTTAGTAGTGACAACCATGTGTTAATATTTCAGCTGTCAGCGGGGTTCCCCACTGACAGATGAATGTAAAAGAAATGCTGGTAATTAAAAAAAAAATTTAATTGCAGGCAATTCACTCAGCTGTCAGGTGCCAGTTTTTAACTACCTGCCGACCGCAGATAGCCGAATGACGGCTGCACTGCGGCCGGCCAGTTCTGGGTGGACGTCATATGACGTCCTCCCAGAACGCGCTCTCCTGCGCGCCCCAGGGGGCGCGCACCCGGCGATCTCCATGATCGCTGTGTCCTATGGACACAGCTGATCACGTGATGTGGTAAAAGGCCAATCACAGCGGCCTTTTACCACGTGATCAGCGGTGTCCAATGACACACTGATCAGAGGAAAATGCAAGTGCCGGTTCTCGGCTGCACTTTCCTCACGCTGTCAGATCGTGAGGAAAGTACTGCCGAGAATCGGCAGTTGTCAGAGCGGGGATCGGCACCGATCATCAGGGCACTGATGATCAGTGCCCTGATGATCGGTGCCCAGCAGTGCCACCCGCAAGCTCCGCCCACCTGTGCCCAGCAGTGCACCCACTAGCTCCGCCCACCTGTGCCCAGCAGATCACCCACCTGTGCCCAGCAGTGCACCCACCTGTGCCACTCTGCAGTGTCACACACCTGTGCCCAGAAGAGCCACCCACCTGTGCCCAGCAGTGCCACCCACCTGTGCCCACCCACCTGTGCCCACCCACCTGTGCCACCCACCAGTGCTGCCAGTCAGTGCCACCAGTCAGTGCCCAGGAGTTGTGCCAGTCAGTGCCGCCAGTCAGTGCCCAGCAGTGATGCCAGTCAGTGCCGTCTATCAGTACCCATCATCAGTGTCACCTATCAGTGCCGCCTATCAGTGCTGCATATTAGTGCCGCCTATCCGTGACACCTCATTAGTGCTGTCTATCAGTGCCCTTTAGTGCTGCCTATCAGTGCCCATCAGTGCTGCCTATCAGTGCCCATCAGTGCTGCCTCATCAACGCACATCAGTGAAGGAGAAAAATTACCTGTTTGAAAAATTTTATAATAGAAACAAAGAAACTTTTTTTTTTCATATGTATCATATGGGTACAATGTTGCATGACCGCGCAATTGTCAATCAAAGTGCGGCAGCGCTGATAGCTGAAAATTGGCCTGGTAAATAAGGGGGTATAAGTGCCTGGTAGGCAAGTGGTTACATGTAATTACCGTTTTTTTTTTTCTCCCTTCACTATACAGTAGTTCAGAAATTCAGCAGTTACTTTCCCCCTCCAGCTGAAAGAGAGAAAGTTTCTTTTAGTTTATTTCCCCAAGTTAAAAGATACAATGTTTACTTTCAGTTTTTAAAAGATACAATTTATCCTTTCAGTTTCTTAAAAGATACAATGTATCCTTTCAGTTTCTTAAAAGATACAAAGTATCCTTTAGCTCTGGGAAACTGACAGCTAATGTTGTGAGCTATACTGAAGAAAAAAAAAGATGGCAATTGCATTTAAAAATCAGCACTGACATACACTTAGTATTGTGAAAAAAATTTGTAAACCGAGGCATTATTTTCGATGGATTTACATTCATAAACCGAAAATTACGTTAACAGAGGCATTCGTAAACCGAGGTATTACCGTATATGCTATGTTCTTTTTTTTTTGTATGCAGCCTGTGGACTGAATGAAAAAAGAGAAAAAATCTCAGCCAGAAAAAGTGTGTGGTATGCCCACCATTGGAATATACCGCCCTGCATCCACCCACTTCTAATGGTGGGCACACATTAGTTCACACTTTGCCACATGCGCCAGTTCCAAGATTGTACAAATGTCTAAATAGTGGCACGATTGAATATTATTATTATTATACAGTATTTATATAGCGCCAAAAAGTTTGTTCAGAGTTGTACATTATAGTGGGGGACAGTACATGAGACAATACAGTAACAATGCAATACAATACACGAGTGGTTCGAGGGCCCTGCTCCTTAGAGCTTACAATCCAGGAGGGAGGGGATAGTGGTACAGGAGGAAATGGCTGTGGGGGATGGAGTGGTAGGAGGAGATCGGCTGTTAGGTAAGGGCGGGGTAGGCTTCCCTGAAGAGATGGGTTTTCAGGGTGCGCCTAAAGGTGAAGAGGGTAGGTGACAGTCTGATGGATTGGGGTAGTGAGTTCCAGAGGATGGGGGAAGACCTGGAGAAGTCCTGGAGTCGGGCATGGGAGGAGACCAGGGAACTGGAGAGTAGGAGCTCTTGTGAGGAGCGAAGAGTACATGTTGGGTGGTATTTGGATATAAGGTCGGTGAGGTAGTTTGTGGCAGTATTATGAATAGCTTTGAACGTCAGTGTTAGTAGTTTGAATTTTATATGTTGGGCAATCGGAAGCCAGTGGAGGGAATGACAGAGGGGGGTGGCGGATACGGAGTGGTTGGTAAGGTGGATGAGTCTGGCCGCTGAGTTCAGGATAGACTGAAGCGGGGAGAGTCTGTGTTGAGGTAAGCCGGTGAGGAAGGAGTTGCAGTAGTCGAGTCGTGAGATAACAAGGAAGTGAATGAGTTGTTTAGTAGTGTCTGGGGTTAGGAACGATCGTATTTTGGAGATGTTGCGGAGGTGGAGCCTGCATGAATTTGCCAGCGATTGGACATGGGGCTGGAAGGATAGATTGGAGTCTAGAGTGACACCTAGAACTTTGGCTTGCGGGGTGGGACTGATGGTGGCGTTATTTAACGTGATGGAGAGGTTAGGGGTGGGCGCGGGCTGGGTGGAAACTAGGAGCTCGGTTTTGGAAAGGTTTAATTTGAGGAAGTGGAGTGACATCCAGTCTGATATTGTCAGGAATGGACTTGCCAATAATGGTGGGACTCAACTGCCTTGTGGGCTGCAGTACCAGGGCTGGCCAGCGGGTGCTCTTAGCAATCAGAGACTCACCCCTGCAGTCAGCCAAACACCTGAAGCTGATTGCAGGGGTTGTATTTAAGGAATGGCCAGACTCACAGTCAGGGCCTTGGTGTGTGTTTTTCCATGGGCCCCTGTATCTTGTATCCTGTGTTCCTGTTCCTGTTTCTGCCTGACTTGTTGCCGACCCTGCCTGATCCTGACCTCTGCTGACTTCTCCTGTTTGATCCCTGGCTTGTGACCCTGACCATTCTCTGCCTGACCCTCTGCACCGCGCTGCCTGTGAGTTACTGAACCCAGCTTGTGACCCCGACCACTCTCCCGCCTGTTCCTGGTATTCTGTTTGCCCATTTGCTACTGACCCGGCCTGCCTGACGACTCTTGCATTGTATGTATTGTTATCTGTAGGTGGTTTGGTTTGGTTTGTTTGCACTGTGTTTATGTTTAGTTTTGCACTGCGTTTTGTATTGTTAGTCTTAATAAATCATATTGTTTATACCATATCTGAAGCCTGCATTTCCCTGTGTCAGTCCACACACCTCTGGTCATACCCGGAGCCCTGACAGATATGTCGTTCATTAGGTAGGCGATTCGGGCGGAGACTGAAGGTGTGAGGTGAGGGGTAGAGAGGTAGATTTGCGTGTCATCGGCGTAAAGGTGGAAGTTGAAGCCGAGGGAGTGTATCAGTTGGCCAAGGGAGGAGGTGTAGATGGAGAAGAGAAGGGGCCCCATATGGAGAAGGATGACACCAAGTCCCAAACTATCTTGCCACTGCTCCTCATGTAGTCTGGACATCTGGGGGGCTCCACGTGACTATCATTTCCCTCGTAAATCCGAACAATACTTGTGCTCGCCACCGCACCAGCTTGTACTACACTTATGGGACTCGCCACGCCACCAAGTCAAACTGCAGTGCTGGTATTATTATTATTATACAGGATTTATATCACACCAACAGTTTGCGCAGCACTTTACAATATAACAGGAGACAATACAGCAACAATACTGTCAGGAATGGACTGGCCAGCAATGGTGGGACTCACCAGCCTTATGGGCTGCAGTACCAGGGCTGGCCAGCGGGTGCTCCCAGCAATCAGAGACTCAACCTTGAAGCCAGCCAAACACCTGGAACTGATTATACTGGTGTATTTAAGGGATGGCCAGACCTGCAGACTCTGCCTTGGTGTGTGTTTCTCCTGGGCCCTGTATCCTGTTCCTGCTCCCTGTTCCTGTCTGATTCGTTGCTGACCCTGCTCTGATCCCTGGCTTTGTCTGACCATTCTCCTGCTCCTGATCCCTGGCTTTGTCTGACCATTCTCCTGCTCCTGATCCCTGGCTTTGTCTGACCATTCTCCTGCTCCCTGGCTTTGTCTGACCATTCTCCTGATCCCTGGCTTTGTCTGACCATTCTCCTGCTCCTGATCCCTGGCTTTGTCTGACCATTCTCCTGCTCCTGATCCCTGGCTTTGTCTGACCATTCTCCTGCTCTCTGGCTTTGTCTGACCATTCTCCTGCTCCCTGGCTTTGTCTGACCATTCTCCTGCTCCTGATCCCTGGCTTTGTCTGACCATTCTCCTGCTCCTGATCCCTGGCTTTGTCTGACCATTCTCCTGCTCCTGATCCCTGGCTTTGTCTGACCATTCTCCTGCTCCTGATCCCTGGCTTTGTCTGACCATTCTCCTGCTCCTGATCCCTGGCTTTGTCTGACCATTCTCCTGCTTAACCCCATACGTTCTGACCTCCTGTTGATAATCCCGGCCTGCCTGACGACGCTTGCATTGTATGTACTGTTATCTGTGGGTGGTTTGGTTTGGTTCGTTTGCACTGTTATGTTTTAGTATTGCACTGCGTTTATGTATTGTTAGTGTTAATAAATTATATTTATAACATATCTGAAGCCTGCGTTTCCCTGCGTCAGTCACATACCTCTGGTCACACCCTGGAGCCCTGACATTACACCAAGGCCAATCCTGACCAGAAGTGGCTGCACAGGGAAGCCATCTTGGTTTGTTGATGGGAAGGATGGATCTTGATGAGGTTGTGTATTTATATCTGCTAGTGTTTGATGACAGAGAGTATGCTTATCAAACTCTGAAGGAGTATCCACGGGATGAACTGCTAGAATGTATACGGCTCGCTCATGTTCTAGTAGATCAGGGCACAGAATTCTCTGAGGTGCAGCCATTGATTCAGATTTGTGCGGAGTTGGTTTCATCTGGTACCCCCGAATGCAGGGATGAATTTTTGCCGCCATTTAGTGCCGACCAGGTAGAGTCCCTAGTATGGTTATTAGAGGATGATGTGGATTGCTTCTTGGAGCATTATGCTGCATGTTCACCACAGGTACTAAGAGATTGTATAAACGCAGTGCAGTCTTTGGTCAGACAGGCTTTGTGTAAGCTCAGCTTTGTTCAACCCATACTGCAGACATGGACAGATTTGTTGCACCCAGCCTCAGTCAGCCTACAAAAACCCAGTCCTGCTTCTAATCTATTTCCTCAAAGCTCTATTCCTGCATTCCCAACAGCTCCTCCTGCCCTGCTATCTACCGCATGTCAATACCCTGTTCCCACTCGCTGCACCTATCCTGCCTTTAACCCTGTAAAAAAGCCCTCTGTAGCAACTGCTCCCTCCCCTATTCCATCCTCCAGCTCTTCTCTGTCTCCAGCTGCTCCATTCGTTTGCAGACCTGCGTTTACTTGCAGTGCTCCAGTAGTTAAAACCAGAAAAAAGCGAAAACTCTTTCCAACCAGTACCATCCTGCCAGTATCCAAACCGGTGAGCCTGCCATCTGAGAACCTGCCTTCCGTGGTTCAGCCTGGTGCCTCGGCACCCGCACTTCAACCTGATGTCTGTACCCGGCCTGATGTCTGTACCCAGCCTGATGCCTGTACCCAGCCTGATGCCTCTATTCAGCCTGATGCCTCTATTCAGCCTGATGCCTCTACTCAGCCTGATGCCTCTACTCAGCCTGATGCCTCTACTCAGCCTGATGCCTCTACTCAGCCTGATGCCTCTCTTCAGCCTGATGCCTCTCTTCAGCCTGATGCCTCTACTCAGCCTGATGCCTCCACTCAGCCTGATACCTCTACCCGGCATGATGAACTGATCCAGCCTGATGATCCTATTAGGCCAGTTGACTCGATGCCCGCTGTTGATCCAGATGATCCGGTATCTGATCCGGTGCCCGCTGTCGTGCCAATTGACTCAGAGCCCGCTGTCGTACCTGGTGACTCGGTGCCCACTGCCTTGCCAGATGACGCGGTGCCCGCTGGCGAGCCAAATGACCTGATGCCTGGTGACCCAGTGCCCGCTGTCATACCTGGTGACCCGATGCCCGCTGTCGAGCCAGACGATCCAATGCCTGGTGACCCGGTGCCCACTGCCTTGCCAGATGACGCGGTGCCCGCTGGCAAGCCAAATGACCTGATGCCTGGTGACCCAGTGCCCGCTGTCATACCTGGTGACCCGATGCCCGCTGTCGAGCCAGACAATCCGGTACCTGATGACCCGGTGCCCGCTGTTGTGCCAATTGAGTCAGAGCCCACTGTCGTGCCTGGTGACTTGGTGCCCACTGTCTTGCCAGATGACGCGGTGCCCGCTGTTGAGCCAAATGACCTGATGCCTGGTGACCCGATGCCCGCTGTCCAGCCAGACGATCCAATGTATGACCCAGTGCCCGCGGTCATACCAGTTGACTCGGAGCCCACTGCCTTGCCAGATGACGCGGTGCCCGCTGTCGAGCCAAATGACCTGATGCCTGGTGACCCGATGCCCGCTGTCCAGCCAGACGATCCAATGTCTGACCCAGTGCCTGCGGTCATGCCAGTTGACTCGGAGCCCACTGCCTTGCCAGATGACGCGGTGCCCGCTGTCGAGCCAAGTGACCTGATGCCTGGTGACCCGATGCCCGCTGTCCAGCCCGATGTGCCTCTGCCCGGAGTCCAGCCCGATGTGCCTCTGCCCGGAGTCCAGCCCGATGTGCCTCCGCCCGGAGTCCTGCCCGATGTGCCTCCGCCCGGAGTCCTGCCCGATGTGCCTCTGCCCGGAGTCCTGCCCGATGTGCCTCTGCCCGGAGTCCTGCCCGATGTGTCTCTGCCCGGAGTCCTGCCCGATGTGTCTCTGCCCGGAGTCCAGCCCGATGTGCCTCTGCCCGGAGTCCAGCCCGATGTGCCTCTGCCCGGAGTCCAGCCCGATGTGCCTCTGCCCGGAGTCCAGCCCGATGTGCCGCTGCCCGGAGTCCTGCCCGATGTGCCGCTGCCCGGAGTCCTGCCCGATGTGCCGCTGCCCGGAGTCCAGCCCGATGTGCCGCTGCCCGGAGTCCAGCCCGATGTGCCGCTGCCCGGAGTCCAGCCTGATGTGCCACTGCCCGGTGTGCCGCTGCCCGGTGTGCCTCTGCCCGGAGTTCTGCCCGATGTGCCTCTGCCCGGTGTGCCGCTGCCCGATGGGCCGCTGCCCGGAGTTCTGCCCGGTGTGCCGCTGCCCGGAGTCCTGCCCGGTGTGCCAGTCTTTGATATCCCGCCAGTTACCAGACCCGGGTGGTGGAACATTTTGCCCAGCTAGGACTGTTTGGAGCGTCCTGAGGCCGCTCCTTGAGGGGGGGGGGTACTGTCAGGAATGGACTGGCCAGCAATGGTGGGACTCACCAGCCTTATGGGCTGCAGTACCAGGGCTGGCCAGCGGGTGCTCCCAGCAATCAGAGACTCAACCTTGAAGCCAGCCAAACACCTGGAACTGATTATACTGGTGTATTTAAGGGATGGCCAGACCTGCAGACTCTGCCTTGGTGTGTGTTTCTCCTGGGCCCTGTATCCTGTTCCTGCTCCCTGTTCCTGTCTGATTCGTTGCTGACCCTGCTCTGATCCCTGGCTTTGTCTGACCATTCTCCTGCTCCTGATCCCTGGCTTTGTCTGACCATTCTCCTGCTCCTGATCCCTGGCTTTGTCTGACCATTCTCCTGCTCCTGATCCCTGGCTTTGTCTGACCATTCTCCTGATCCCTGGCTTTGTCTGACCATTCTCCTGCTCCTGATCCCTGGCTTTGTCTGACCATTCTCCTGCTCCTGATCCCTGGCTTTGTCTGACCATTCTCCTGCTTAACCCCATACGTTCTGACCTCCTGTTGGTAATCCCGGCCTGCCTGACGACGCTTGCATTGTATGTACTGTTATCTGTGGGTGGTTTGGTTTGGTTCGTTTGCACTGTTATGTTTTAGTATTGCACTGCGTTTATGTATTGTTAGTGTTAATAAATTATATTTATAACATATCTGAAGCCTGCGTTTCCCTGCGTCAGTCACATACCTTTGGTCACACCCTGGAGCCCTGACAAATACAGTTCAATAGAAGAGGGTTAGGAGGGTCCTGATCCTTGGAGCTTACAATCTAAGAGATATGTGAAAGACCAGGATGTACTAGACTGCTGGTGTTGTCAGTTCACCAAAAGGTAGCATGGCACTAGTACTGGCACTCTTCTGCATATGAGAGTCATCAAAATTTACCGACAAGTGCTAACAGAGATCAGGCCTGATTCTGCCAACACAGCGGTTTTGTTTGCAATGTATCAAGTGACAGTGACCTACTGACACTGCACTTGCTGGGGGAGAAGGGGGGGTAAGCGTAGGGGCTAAACGCAGGTGTTGGCAGGTGCAGGGGCTGATCCCGCTAACGCTGCGTTTTTGGGGACGCTATGCTAATGTGAACGTTGGTATAGTGCTGATCTGATCAAAGATATTGATCCGTTCCGACACTATACTAGCAATGGAGGTTTATTGTGTATGAGTGTCGCCCTGGCAATGAAGGGGTTAAATGTGATGACTGGTGTACTGACGGGCAATCTGTTGCTATCTAAGAGGGGAGTGAAAACCACGGGAGCACGAATCACTTATATATATGTGATTTTGCGCACCTGTGCCACCCTGTAGCAGTATTTCTGCTATAGGGTGGTCAGGAAGCAGATACATAAGCGGTTTGTGTTACGGCGCTGCATTACTTTAACTGACAATTGCGCAGTCATGCAACGCTGCACCAAAATGAAATTTACATCTTTTTTTTCCCACAAATTGAGCTTTCTTTTGGTGGTATTTAATCGCATTTGCGTTTTTTATTTTTTGCGCTATAAAAAAAACGAGAATTTTGAGAAAAAAAAATATTTTGGACTTTTTGCTATAAAACATGTCCAGTAAAAAAATTTAAAAATCAAATTTTGTTATAAATTTCAGCCAAAATGTATTCTGTGATATGTCTTTGCTATAAAAAAATCTCAATACGTGTAAATTAATTGGTTTACGTGAAAGTTATAGCATTTACAAATGGCGGTATAGATACTGGATTTTAAAAAATTTTATGGCGGGACTGCGGCGGACATTCTGACACTGGGGGGGACCTGACTTGGGGTCACTGACATCCTCAATGACACCAATACAGTGATCAGTGAAAAAACAAACACTGACACTGTACTAATGGCACTGGGGAGGAAGGGGTTAACTTTTTTAGGCAATCAAAGGGTTAACTGTGTGAGGGGAGTGGTTTACTAATGGGCGGGGGGGTGTACTTCACTGTTACACACTGTCTCGGAAAGCTAATCTCTGCTCTCTGGGGACTGGGAACTGACAGGGAGCAGAGCTGCACTGAAAACAATGCAGCTGTGCCCTGTGTCACTGTTTGCCGGCAATCGCCAGGACCCAGCGGGCAATGACTCGCCGGGACCCGGTGATTGCCACCCGCGGCCGCAATCGGTGGCGCGGGTAGGGTGGTTGCGCGCCTCGTGCGCGCCCCCTACCTGATATGCAAAATTACCTTTATATACGTGATTTTGCGCAGCAGTGCCACCCTGCCACAGTATATGTACTGTGGCTGGTCAGCAACCGGTTAATGTTTATTTATTTATCTTTATTTTTTTTGCAAACAGTTGTTTTTTTTCCTCTCTGCAAGGAAAGAGAGAGATATACAATGTATCTCTCTCCTCCATTCAGAGAGAAAAAAACCAAGGGGGGTGGGCTTCACAGTGACAGAAGCCAATCTGAGGCTATCACAGCAATCATGTGACCTGGAATTGGGAGTCCCGGGTCCTGATCGCACAAAGACCAGTACGCAAATATGTGGCCCCATCGAAAAAATCCCAGTTCTGTGAGGCCGCATATTTCTGTAACGTCGGCGTCAAGGGGTTAAACCCACAAGTGAGTTTTTGTTTGTTCACTACTACTTTTCCTTTATAATTGGTTTCCAAATAACAAATGCCATTATATAGATGTTGGATAACAGGTTTAGTGTAGTATAACACTTTTGGTAGTTAAGGCCCAACTTCATGCCTCCCCTCCAAAAAAAATTCCCTTGCTGTGGGGCGCTACCTCCACCCACATTATGGGGTTAATTTACTTAAGGCAAATAGACTGTGCACTCTGCAACTCTCCAGAGCTTAGTAAATGAGGTAAAGAGGTAAAGCTTCACTTTGCAAAGTTTGATTTTGCAATGCATGTATAACACCAGAGTTCTCTGTTTTCATGGAATGATTTTATTATATTTGTACAAATAAAAATTGTCATCTTTTTATATATTGTTGCATTTATTGGCTGCATTAAAGTCTCATGGGAGAATCTGCGGCCCTTTCCCCTCTCCTATGGGTGGAGGAATTCAAATACCTGGGTGTCAGGTTGACAGTTTTCATACACTTAGGCCCCATGTACACGGGACACTTCTGAACGATGGAAACTGACTGCTGAAAAACGTAGGTTAAAAAATGTCTGTTTAGCCGCGTTTGCATAACGAGTTTATGAGTGTTTGTGTTTAGAAACGTTTTTTAAAGATAAGCACAGGAGAACCTCTCAAATGCCCAGAAAGCTCTGAAAAGCGGTAAATTATTAACTATTTCAGACTGCTTCAGAGAAATACAGAGAGTAGAAGCAGAGACAGCAGTATGTGTTGAGATTAGTTTAGGTGTGAATTGCTCATGAACATTTCTTTTGTTTCCAAGTGTGGGAAAGGTGTCTGGTGGAGGGAGACATTAAGGCCACCTGGCAGGAGGTCTTCATGAGGAATTTGAGGTGTGAATGCGCATTAACATATCTTTTGTTTCCAAGGGTGGGAGAGGTGTGACTTGGTCATTACAATGTGTGACAAACTTGGTAGGAACATCCTGTGTTCAGTGTTTTGTCCATCTGAGTACCATGAAAACGCTTTGCATGCATTTTTCATGATGAAAAAATGCTCTGCACAGCATCGGGAACTGGAAAAGTTAAAAAAAAAATGTCAAACTCAAACGCTTATAAACGCGCTATGCTGCATTTACACATGTTTTGCATTTGAAACACTGATAAAATCGACGGCTGAACGCAAGTTTTCTGCGTCCAAAAAAATTACTGTAAACTCAAATGCCTGTAAACGACTGTAAACGACGATGTGTACATGGACACTTAGGAAAACATTAGAGAGAGTTCAGGGGCTGCTGAAAAAAAACTCTGAACAGCTCCTAAACTAGTTTATCAGCTGCAGTGTACATGAGCTCTAAATGTTAGTCCCCTGTTAGTTCAATTGAAGAATAAATGCTCCTCCTGGGCCAGTCTGCCTCTAAATCTACTAGGGTGTATTAATATACTCAAAATGATTTTTCTCTCTAAGTTCAATTATATTTTTTGGAATTGGATTGGGAGCTTCTTCTTTTGGGAAATTGGTCTCTGTGTGGGCTCCTTCCTCTGGGGAGGGTCCCCATCTGGCAAATTCTACTCTTCACCTACCGGTCAGGTTTGGTAGCCTGGCACTTCCAAATTTTCAAGTATACTACTGGGTGGCTATTTTAGTCACTATCCACTGGTGGTATATGAGATCAAGGGATAATACCACAGTTTGTTTGGAGTCTGCACTGGATTGAGCTAATCTGGTGTATAGAGGTCCCCGGGCCTATTGCTCCCTTCCTCTCCCCACTAAAACTACACTTAGAGTTTGACATGCAGCTAGAGTGTTTCACTCAACCTAACCAATGATTTCCATATCATCCTCTTTGGGGCAATTTAGGGACGTCGCAACCCTTGACGCATAAGTGATTCACCTAACCCTATTGTACTTTGCAAAGAATAATTCTTTGCAAGGAGAATTAAAAAAAAACACAATTTTGCTTGCACATGATTGGATGATGGAAGTAAAACAGTAACTCAATAAAGCAACTTTTTAATTGAAATATGTTCCAAAAAATATTATAAAATATATATGCCGAAGCATAGGGGCCATCCACTCACTGGCCACCCCAGGCCCCCATGCTTTTCCATATAAGCTCTTTTTTTTAACTGCATATGAAAAATCTCATCCAACAGCACTGCACACACCTACTTATTTATATTCTGAGAGCAAGACTCTGTTGATGTCAGAATAAACAAGACAGTGCTGCAGAAGAATGGCATTCCTGCAAAGAAAAGAGCAATGGTTAACAATAAAACAGTAACTCAATAAAGCAACCTTGTTATTGAAATATGTTCCAAAAAATATTTAAAAATATATATGCCAAAGCATAGGGGCCATCCACCCACTGACCAGCCCAGGCCCCCATGCTTCGGCATATATGCTCTTTTTTAACTGCGGATGAAAAATCTCATCCAACAGTGATGCACACAACTACTTATGTATATTCTGAGAGCAAGACCCTGTTGCTGTCAAAAAAAAGTCAGTGCTGAAGCTGAATGGCATTCCTGCAAAGAAAACAGCAATGGTTAACAATAAAACAGTAACTCAATAAAGCAACTTTTTAATTGAAATATGCTCCAAAAAATATTGTAAAATATATATGCCGAAGCATAGGGGCCATCCACTCACTGGCCACCTCAAGCCCCCATGCTTTTCCATATATGCTCTTTTTTTTAACTGCAGATGAAAAATCTCATCCAACAGCACTGCACAAACCTACTTATGTATATTCTGAGAGAAAGAACCTGTTGCTGTCAAAAAAAAGTCAGTGCTGAAGCTGAATGGCATTCCTGCAAAGAAAACAGCAATGGTTAACAATAAAACAGTAACTCAATAAAGCAACTTTTTAATTTAAATATGTTCCAAAAAATATTATAAAATATATATGCCGAAGCATAGGGGACATCCATCCAATGGCCACCCCAGGCCCCCATGATTCGACATATATGCTCTTTTTTAACTGCGGATGAAAAATCTCATCCAACTGTGCTGCAGAGACCTACTTATGTATATTCTGAAGCAAGACCCTGTTGCTGTCAAAAAAAATGTCGGTGCTGTTGCTGAATAGGATTCCTGCAAAGAAAACAGCAATGGTTAACAATAAAACAGTACCTAATAAAGCAACTTTTTAATTAAAATATGCTTCAAAAAATATTGTAAAGTATATATGCCGAAGCATAGGGGCCATCCACTCACTGGCCACCCCAAGCCCCCATGCTTTTCCATATATGCTCTTTTTTTTAACTGCAGATGAAAAATCTCATCCAACAGCACTGCACAAACCTACTTATGTATATTCTGAGAGCAAGACCCTGTTGATGTCAAAATAAAGAAGTCGGTGCATAGGGGCTATCCATCCAATGTCCACCCAAGGCCCCCATGCTTCGGTATATATGCTCTTTTTTTTAACTGCGGAATAAAAATCTCATCCAACAGCACTGCACACACCTACTTATGTATATTCTCAGAGAAAGACCTTGTTGCTGTCAGAATAAACAAGTCGGTGCTGCAGCTGATTGGCATTCCTGCAAAGAAAACAGAATGGTTAACAATAAAACAGTAACTCAATAAAACAACTTTTTTATTGAAATATGTGCAAAAAAATCATAAAATATATATGCCAAAGCATAGGGGCCATCCACCATCTGGCCACCCCTGACCCCCATGCTTCGGCATATATGCTCTTTTTTTAATCGAGTATGAAAAATCTCATCCAACAGCGCTGCACACACCTACTTAGGTATATTATGAGAGCAAGACCCTGTTGCTGTCAGAAAAAACAAATCAGTGCTGCGGCTGAATGGCATTCCTGCAAAGAAAACAGCAATGGTTATCAATAAAACAGTAACTCAATAAAGCAACTTTTTTATTGAAATGTGTGCCAAAAATATTATAAATATATATGCCGAAGCATAGGGGCCATCCACCATCTGGCGACCCCAGGCCCCATATGCTTCAACATATATGCTCTTTTTTCACTGCGGATGAAAAATCTCATCCAACAGCTCTGCACACTCCTACTTATGTATTGTCTGAGAGCAAGATCCCCTGTTGCTGTCAGAATAAAGAAGTCAGTGCTGCAGCTGATTGGCATTCCTGCAAAGAAAACAGCAATGGTTAACAATAAAACAGTAACTCAATAAAGCAACTTTTTTTATTGAAATGTGTGCCAAAAATATTATAAAATATATATGCTGAAGCATAGGGGCCATCCACCCACTGGCCACCTCAAGCCCCATATGCTTCGGCATATATGCTCTTTCTTTCACTGCGGATGAAAAATCTCATCCAACAGCGCTGCACACACCTACTTATGTATATTCTGAGAGCAAGACCCTGTTGCTGTCAGAATAAAGAAGTTGGTGCTTCAGCTGATTGGCATTCCTACAAAGAAAACAGCAATGGTTAACAATATAACAGTAACTCAATAAAGCAACTTTTTAATTTAAATATGTGCCAAAAAATATTATAAAATATATATGCCGAAGCATAGGAGCCATCCATCCACTGACCACTCAAGGCCCCCATGCTTCGGTATATATGCTCTTTTTTTTAACTGCGGAATAAAAATCTCATCTAACAGCACTGCACACACCTACTTATGTATATTCTGAGAGCAAGACCCTGTTGCTGTAAGAATAAACAAGTCAGTGCTGCAGCTGATTGGCATTCCTGCAAAGAAAACAGCAATGGTTATCAATAAAACAATAACTCGATAAAACCAATTTTTTATTGAAATATGTAGCAAAAAATATTATAAAATATATATGCCAAAGCATAGGGGCCATCCACCCACTGGTCACCCCAGGACCCCATGCTTTTCTATATATGCTCTTTTTTTAACTGCGGATGAAAAATCTCATCCAACAGCGCTGCACACATCTACTTATGTATATTATGAGAGCAAGACCCTGTTGCTCTCAGAATCAACATGTTGGTGCTGCAGCTGAATGGCATTCCTGCAAAGAAAACAGCAATGGTTAACGATAAAACAGTAACTCAATAAAAATATTTTTTTATTGAAATATGTGCCAAAAAATATTATAAAATATATATGCCGAAGCATAGGGGCCATCCAACCACTGCCCACCCCAGGCCCTCAGGTTTTTTTTGTCAAAGTTTAAATGAACAAACTGAAGATAGAAGCTGGCTGGCTACCATGCACAGCTACAGCAGATTTTGCGCTTTCCAGTTATAGTAAATCAACTCCAATTTTTTAAATATGCAAATCTAGCAGCTCGCAGTGAAATGATGATCAGCAACAGCCTGAATTTAAACTAAAAGCAGCAACATGTTTTTAGAAAGCATTCCACTTTGAGGGTCTCTTAACATTTATAAGATAATAACACCACTCCCCCCTTCCCAATGAATTTCCCAATATATCCCAATTCCTATTTCCAGAAGGTCAAAATAATCATGATTAACAGTTTTATTGTTAGTAGAAGTATCTTGGTTGACATGGCCAACACATTGAAATCAATAACCCTCCTTCATCAACTACTCCATTGCCCTGCCCACAAAAAAACCCTTTCTCTCCCCACCTAACATTCTTCTTTGCCCACTCACCTCTTGCTTCTCCCCACCTAACACTCCTCCCTGCCCACACTCTCTCTCTCTGCATCCAATTTCCCAATGACTGATCACAATGCTCATTTTGTAATCAATGATTAGAAACTGCACATTACCCAGGTATTACACCGTACAATCTTGCTCACTTTTTCCACTGCCTGGCCAAAATGCTCATTTTACAATCATCTGAAATAAGACCACAAAGAACTTTACCATGGTAAATATAGCCAACACAGTAACCCCAAAAAACCTCCAATCAAAACAAGCCTTCTCCCATCCCACCTAACAATCCCCACCTAGCCACTCACCCACTCTTCTCCCTCCCCACCTAACAATCCAACCCTGACTGCTCACTCACAATTCTCCATCCACACTTATATATTGTTTTTTTTTCAAAATTTTCAGTCTTTGTTTATAGCGCAAAAAATAAAAAGCGCACAGGTGATCAAATACCACTAAAAGAAAGCTCTATTTGTGTGAAAAAAAGGACATAAATTTTGTTTGGGTGCAGCATTGCATGACCGCGCAATTATCAGTTGAATTAGTGCAGCGCCGAGTAGCAAAAAGAGGCCTGGTCATTAACCACTTGACCTCCAGAGGATTTACCCCCCTTAATGTCCAGGCCTCTTTTTGCTACTCGGCGCTGCACTAATTCAACTGATAATTGCGCGGTCATGCAATGCTGCACCCAAACGAAATTTACGTCCTTTTTTTCACACAAATAGAGCTTTCTTTCGGTGGTATTTGATCACCTGTGCGCTTTTTATTTTTCACGCTATAAACAAAAAAATGCCAAAAATTTTGAAGAAAAATATTTTTTACTTTCACCTATAAAAAATATATAGTAAACTCAAAGTTGGTTATAAATTTAGGCCAAAATGTATTCTGCTCCATGTTTTTGGTAAAAAAAATCCCAATAAGTGTATATTGATTGCTTTGTGTGGAAGTTATAGCGTCTACAAACTATGGTATAGATACTGCAATTTACGCCATTTTTCTGCTATACAGCGCTGCGCTAGTTTAACAGACAATTGCGCGGTCATGCAATACGGTACATAAAATTTACATCCTTTTTTTCCCCACAAATTCAGCTTTCTTTTGGTGGTATTTGATCGCCTGTGCGGTTTTTATTTTTTGCGCTATAAAAAAAAAGGCTGACAATTTTGAGGAAAAAAAACAATATTTTGGACTTTTTGCTATAAAACTTGTCCAGTAAAAAAAAATGTAAAAATCAAATTTAGTCATAAATTTCTGCCAAAATGCATTCTGCGACATGTCTTTGCTAAAAAAAAAAACCCAATACGTGTAAATTAATTGGTTTACGTGAAAGTTATAGCGTTTACAAATGGCGGGAAAGATACTGGGATTTTTAGATTTTTTTTATACTAATAATGGCGGCGATCAGTGACTTATGGCAGGACTGCGGCGGACATTCTGACATTGGGGGGTACTGACTTGGGGTCACTAACATCTCCAGTGACACCATTACAGTGATCAGTGCAAAAAAAAAAAACACTGACACTGTACTAATGGCACTGGGGAGGAAGGGGTTAAGTTTATTATTCAGGGAAAGGGTTAACTGTGTGAGGGGAGTGTTTTACTAGGGGGGCGGGGGTGTGTACTGCAGGGAACACCACTGATTGGGAGAGAGAAACTCTTCTGTCCCGATCAGCGTGTCCTGGACATGTCAGGGAACTGACAGAAAGCACAGCTACTGCAGCCCTGCTGTCAGCAATTGCCGCCGATCGCCGGGACATAGCCGGTAACGACCGGCTGTGACCCGGCGACTGACATCCACGGCTGTGATCGGCGGGACAGGTAGGGTGGCGGCGCGTCCCCTACCTGTTTTAAAAACACACTTTTGAAAACGTACTTTTGCCCAGCCGTGCCGCCCTGCCACCGTATTTCTACAGTGGCTGGGCGGCATGTGGTTAAGGGGATAAATCCTCTGGAGGGCAAGTGGTTAAGTGTGTGCCGTGTTGTTTTCCTTTTCCATGCCTTGTATTTGATGTGTGTGCCGTGTTGTTGTTTTCCTTTTCCATGCCTTGTATTTGATGTGTGTGCCGTGTTGTTGTTTTTCATGCCTTGTATTTGATGTGTGTGCCGTGTTGTTTTCCTTTTCCATGCCTTGTATTTGATGTGTGTGCCGTGTTGTTGTTTTCCTTTTCCATGCCTTGTATTTGATGTGTGTGCCGTGTTGTTGTTTTTCATGCCTTGTATTTGATGTGTGTGCCGTGTTGTTTTCCTTTTCCATGCCTTGTATTTGATGTGTGCCGTGTTGTTGTTTTCCTTTTCCATGCCTTGTATTTGACACGTGTGCCGTGTTGTTTTCATGCCTTGTATTTGATGTGTGTGCCGTGTTGTTGTTTTCCTTGCCTTGTATTTGATGTGTGTGCCGTGTTGTTGTTTTCCTTGCCTTGTATTTGATGTGTGTGCCGTGTTGTTGTTTTTCATGCCTTGTATTTGATGTGTGTGCCGTGTTGTTGTTTTCCTTTTCCATGCCTTGTATTTGATGTGTGTGCCATGTTGTTGTTTTCCTTTTCCATGCCTTGTATTTGACATGTGTGCCGTGTTGTTTTCATGCCTTGTATTTGACGCGTGTGCCGTGTTGTTGTTTTCCATGCCTTGTATTTGCTGTGTGTGCCGTGTTGTTGTTTTTCATGCCTTGTATTTGACGTGTGTGCCGTGTTGTTGTTTTTCATGCCTTGTATTTGATGTGTGTGCCGTGTTGTTGTTTTCCTTTTCCATGCCTTGTATTTGATGTGTGTGCTGTGTTGTTGTTTTTCATGCCTTGTATTTGACGTGTGTGCTGTGTTGTTTTCCTTTTCCATGCCTTGTATTAGACGTGTATGCCGTGTTGTTGTTTTCATGCCTTGTATTTGACGTGTGTGCCGTGTTGTTGTTTTCATGCCTTGTATTTGACGTGTGTGCCGTGTTGTTGTTTTTCATGCCTTGTATTTGACGTGTGTGCCGTGTTGTTGTTTTTCATGCCTTGTATTTGACGTGTTGTTGTTTTTCATGCCTTGTATTTGACGTGTGTGCCGTGTTGTTGTTTTTCATGCCTTGTATTTGATGTGTTGTTGTTTTTCATGCCTTGTATTTGACGTGTGTGCCGTGTTGTTGTTTTCCATGCCTTGTATTTGACGTGTGTGCCGTGTTGTTGTTTTTCATGCCTTGTATTTGACGTGTTGTTGTTTTTCATGCCTTGTATTTGACGTGTGTGCCGTGTTGTTGTTTTTCATGCCTTGTATTTGATGTGTTGTTGTTTTTCATGCCTTGTATTTGACGTGTGTGCCGTGTTGTTGTTTTCCATGCCTTGTATTTGACGTGTGTGCCGTGTTGTTGTTTTTCATGCCTTGTATTTGACGTGTGTGTCGTGTTGTTGTTTTTCATGCCTTGTATTTGACGTGTGTGTCGTGTTGTTGTTTTTCATGCCTTGTATTTGACGTGTGTGCCATGTTGATGAGTGTTTTGTGTACATTGGAACGTCATATTTATTTTGACTTAATGCAGGGTTTGCTGTAACATTTTTCCTTCATTTTTGGGGACACCCATTGGCTGCTGTGATCGGTTTCCATGGGAAGGATTATTTTCTGGTCACCATGCTCTGGGAATGCATTTACAGATATATTCTGGGGTCTCTGGAGTGAAGGAACCTTAGCCATGGCTGTATGGGGGCCACCGCCTGAGTATACAGGTGACCAAAGCAGCTCTATAACTAGAGGCCTATGTATAGATAGAGATGAATATTGGGGAGGGGGGCAGGGGCGGACTGACAACTCATGGGGCCCCTGGGCAATAGGGGATCATGGGGCCCGTGTCCTTGCCCAAACTCAAAAAAGTCTATGAAAATGGTACCAGGGGCATCTCATGGGGCCCCCTACTGACCCCAGGCCCTCTGAGTGTCCGAATTGTCAGTCCGCCCCTGGGGGGGGGGGGTGGATTATTAATCATTCCGGTGTGCAGAGTCTGCAGCAGGTCACCACAGTAACCAATCAGCTTCCATTATCAAAGTTTAATTGAGAAAGCCGAAGCAAGCAGCTGACTGGTTTATTAAACAGGAGTGCTCCGGTTTTAGTACATTTTCTCCGTACTCGTCTTCTATTCAGTGTCCACCGTACGAGAAGTCGATTTGCGCAAATCGCACCGCCATCTATTCACTGCCCTAATCGCTCCACCGCACTCGTCCGCTCTCCGCGGCGCTCTGCTCTCGACTGAGCTGCCGCGACCGTTACGCTTTGTATCCTAGCCTTCTGGCTGACGCACGACGTGCCGCCTCTCGCGCTGTTTCGCTATTGGCTAGCGGGCGTTGAGGTTACGCCCCTTCGCGAGGCCGTGCTGGAGGCGCGAGAGTCGCGCGCTTCAAACATAAAAAACAAGGTGCTGGTGTCCGCGCTCCGCTGCCCAGTCAGGGAAGATGAATGGACCGGCGGGCGGGTACGGCTTCTGAGACCCGGGACAGGTCCGCTCAAGGATTCCCCACACCAGCGTACCGCATTCAGAAAAGAGCAATAAAGTTCATTGAGAAGGGAAAAAAAACGTGACTCTCTTTGTTGTGTTCAGTACAATGATGAGGAGGGGGAGTGGCTACAGAGAGGAAGGGGCGGTGACTAGCGGGCCGTGTCTCGGTGCATTGTGGGATATGGTGGGCTCCAGTCAGGAGGCGGTGTAGCTCGCCCCCGGAGGTTTCGGCCTTTTTATTTCTCATCCCGAGCCCGGCCCTCTCCTTCCACCCCGAGAGAGACCGCCGTCTGCGCGCCCCCGGAGGCTGAGCCCGTGTCGCTGCTGGGGGGGGCGCGCACCCTCCTCCTCGCGGGACCGCGCTCCGCCTCCAAACTCCAAGATGGCGGAGGCTGGAGAGGAGGCTCTGGCTCCCCCGGTGGGCGCTCCGGCGGCTCCCGGGAAAGCGGGATCGTGTCCGGACTACGCCGTCCTTTGCTCCTTCCTGGAGAGGTACGGAGCCGCCCTGGACTTGCCCGAGCTGACCTTCCCCGAGCTGGAGGAGTCCCTGGAGGAGACCAAAGCAGGTGAGGGGGCCCACCGGGGACGCGTGACCGACAGAGAGACCCACATCCGGGGCACATCACCCCTCCCCCACCCCAATCATCACTTTACATTCCATCCTCATCATCCCCTTCATCCTTACTGATCATCCTCACCATCACTAATCATTCCCATCATCATCCTCCTCACCATCACTAATCATCCCCATCATCATCCTCCTCACCATCACTAATCATTCCCATCATCATCATCCTCCTCACCATCACTAATCATTCCCATCATCATCCTCCTCACCATCACTAATCATTCCCATCATCATCCTCCTCACCATCACTAATCATTCCCATCATCATCATCCTCCTCACCATAACTAATCATTCCCATCATCATCCTCCTCACCATCACTAATCATTCCCATCATCATCCTCCTCACCATCATTAATCATTCCCATCATCATCATCCTCCTCACCATCACTAATCATTCCCATCATCATCATCCTCACCATCACTAATCATTCCCATCATCATCATCCTCACCATCACTAATCATTCTCATCATCATCATCATCCTCCTCACCATCACTAATCATTCCCATCATCATCATCCTCACCATCACTAATCATTCCCATCATCATCCTCCTCCTCCTCACCATCACTAATCATTCCCATCATCATCCTCCTCACCATCACTAATCATTCCCATCATCATCATCCTCCTCACCATCACTAATCATTCCCATCATCATCATCCTCACCATCACTAATCATTCCCATCATCATCATCATCCTCCTCACCATCACTAATCATTCCCATCATCATCCTCCTCACCATCACTAATCATTCCCATCATCATCCTCCTCATCATCACTAATCATTCCCATCATCATCATCCTCCTCCTCACCATCACTAATCATTCCCATCGTCATCCTCCTCACCATCACTAATCATTCCCATCATCCTCACCATCACTAATCATTCCCATCATCCTCACCATCACTAATCATTCCCATCATCCTCACCATCACTAATCATTCCCATCATCATCCTCCTCACCATCACTAATCATTCCCATCATCATCATCCTCACCATCACTAATCATTCCCATCATCATCATCCTCACCATCACTAATCATTCCCATCATCATCATCATCCTCACCATCACTAATCATTCCCATCATCATCATCATCCTCACCATCACTAATCATTCCCATCATCATCATCCTCACCATCACTAATCATTCCCATCATCATCATCCTCACCATCACTAATCATTCCCATCATCATCATCCTCACCATCACTAATCATTCCCATCATCATCATCCTCACCATCACTAATCATTCCCATCATCATCATCCTCACCATCACTAATCATTATCATCCTCACTACTCATCATCCTCACCATCACTAATCATTATCATCCTCACTACTCATCATCATCACTAATCATTCCCATCATCCTCACCATCACTATTCATCATCCCCACTACTCATCATCATCCTCACCATCCCCTTCATCCTTACTGATCATCCTCACCATCACTAATCATTTCATCATCATCCTCCTCACCATCACTAATCATTCCCATCATCATCCTCCTCACCATCACTAATCATTCCCATCATCATCATCCTCACCATCACTAATCATTCCCATCATCCTCACCATCACTAATCATTCCCATCATCCTCACCATCACTAATCATTCCCATCATCCTCACCATCACTAATCATTCCCATCATCCTCACTAATCATCATCCTCACTAATCATCATCCTCACCAATCATCATCCTCACCAATCATCATCCTCACCATCCTTTTCATCCTCACTACTCATCATCATCCTCACCATCACTAACCATTATCATCATCCTCACCATCACTAATCATTATCATCCTCACTACTCATCATCATCACTAATCATTCCCATCATCCTCACCATCACTATTCATCATCCCCACTACTCATCATCATCCTCACCATCCCCTTCATCCTTACTGATCATCCTCACCATCACTAATCATTTTCATCATCATCCTCCTCACCATCACTAATCATTCCCATCATCATCCTCCTCACCATCACTAATCATTCCCATCATCATCCTCCTCACCATCACTAATCATTCCCATCATCCTCACCATCACTAATCATTCCCATCATCCTCACCATCACTAATCATTCCCATCATCCTCACTAATCATCATCCTCGCCAATCATCATCCTCACCAATCATCATCCTCACCATCCTTTTCATCCTCACTACTCATCATCATCCTCACCATCACTAACCATTATCATCATCCTCACTACTCATCATCCTCACCATCCCCTTCATCCTTACTAATCATCATGCTCACAATTCCCTTCATCCTCACTACTCATCATCATCCTCACCATCCTTTTCATCCTCACCATCACTAATCATTATCACCTTCATCCTCCCTAATCATCACCATCTCTACTCATCACCACCAGCTTCATCCTCACTACTACTTATCATCATCATCTTCACCATCCCCTTCATCCTCACTGCTATTCATCATCATCTTCATCCTCACTACTATTCATCATCATCATCTTCACCATCCCCTTCATCCTCGCTACTCCCTCATTGCCTTCCATACCATCATCACCACCTTCCATACCATCATCACCTTCATCCTCACTACTCATCATCATCCTCACAATTACTACTCATCTTCACCTTCATCCTCCCTACCCCATCATCATCCCCATCCTCGCGTAACTACCCATATCACCCTCACTTCTATATCATCTCCATCCTGACCTTCACTACTCATCACTTCCCATATCTTCATCATCATCCCCACCATATCTTTTCCATCCTCATCATTACTACCCATATCATCATCACCATCCAAGTCATCATTTTCATTACAGCATCCTCATCCCCATGCTTGTCTCCATTACCCATATCAGCCCATTCCTCTCCATAACTTCTCCATCCTCACCATCACTACTCATACAGTGCCTTGAACAAGTATTCATACCCCTTGAACTTTTCCACAAAAAAATGTTGAAAACTATTTATCTTCCACGTCACAATTCTGTGCCACTTTGTGCGGGTCCATCACATCCAATCCCGATAAATACATGGACGGTTGTAACATCACCCTATTACTGCCCCCCATCCCATGACCCCCGTCACCCTATTACTGCCCCCATCCCATGACCCCCGTCACCCTATTACTGCCCCCATCCCATGACCCCCGTCACCCTATTACTGCCCCCATCCCATGACCCCCGTCACCCTATGACTGCCCCCATCCCATGACCCCCGTCACCCTATGACTGCCCCCATCCCATGACCCCCGTCACCCTATGACTGCCCCCATCCCATGACCCCCGTCACCCTATGACTGCCCCCATCCCATGACCCCCGTCACCCTATGACTGCCCCCATCCCATGACCCCCGTCACCCTATGACTGCCCCCATCCCATGACCCCCGTCACCCTATGACTGCCCCCATCCCATGACCCCCGTCACCCTATGACTGCCCCCATCCCATGACCCCCGTCACCCTATGACTGCCCCCATCCCATGACCCCCGTCACCCTATGACTGCCCCCATCCCATGACCCCCGTCACCCTATGACTGCCCCCATCCCATGACCCCCGTCACCCTATGACTGCCCCCATCCCATGACCCCCGTCACCCTATGACTGCCCCCATCCCATGACCCCCGTCACCCTATGACTGCCCCCATCCCATGACCCCCGTCACCCTATGACTGCCCCCATCCCATGACCACCGTCACCCTATGACTGCCCCCATCCCATGACCACCGTCACCCTATGACTGCCCCCATCCCATGACCCCCGTCACCCTATGACTGCCCCCATCCCATGACCCCCGTCACCCTATTACTGCCCCCATCCCATGACCCCCGTCACCCTATTACTGCCCCCATCCCATGACCCCCGTCACCCTATTACTGCCCCCATCCCATGACCCCCGTCACCCTATTACTGCCCCCATCCCATGACCCCCGTCACCCTATTACTGCCCCCATCCCATGACCCCCGTCACCCTATTACTGCCCCCATCCCATGACCCCCGTCACCCTATTACTGCCCCCATCCCATGACCACCGTCACCCTATTACTGCCCCCATCCCATGACCACCGTCACCCTATTACTGCCCCCATCCCATGACCACCGTCACCCTATTACTGCCCCCATCCCATGACCACCGTCACCCTATTACTGCCCCCATCCCATGACCACCGTCACCCTATTACTGCCCCCATCCCATGACCACCGTCACCCTATTACTGCCCCCATCCCATGACCACCGTCACCCTATTACTGCCCCCATCCCATGACCACCGTCACCCTATTACTGCCCCCATCCCATGACCACCGTCACCCTATTACTGCCCCCATCCCATGACCACCGTCACCCTATTACTGCCCCCATCCCATGACCACCGTCACCCTATTACTGCCCCCATCCCATGACCACCGTCACCCTATTACTGCCCCCATCCCATGACCACCGTCACCCTATTACTGCCCCCATCCCATGACCACCGTCACCCTATTACTGCCCCCATCCCATGACCACCGTCACCCTATTACTGCCCCCATCCCATGACCACCGTCACCCTATTACTGCCCCCATCCCATGACCACCGTCACCCTATTACTGCCCCCATCCCATGACCACCGTCACCCTATTACTGCCCCCATCCCATGACCACCGTCACCCTATTACTGCCCCCATCCCATGACCACCGTCACCCTATCACTGCCCCCATCCCATGACCACCGTCACCATATCACTGCCCCCCATCCCATGACCACCGTCACCCTATTACTGCCCCCATCCCATGACCCCCGTCACCCTATTATTCCCCCCATCCCATGACCCCCGTCACCCTATTATTCCCCCCATCCCATGACCCCCGTCACCCTATTATTCCCCCCATCCCATGACCACCGTCACCCTATCACTGCCCCCCATCCCATGACCACCGTCACCATATCACTGCCCCCCATCCCATGACCACCGTCACCATATCACTGCCCCCCATCCCATGACCACCGTCACCATATCACTACCACCATCACCCTATCACCGCCCAACCTTTGGTGACATGTTGAAGCACATGCTGCATTTCCTGCTGTGTAGAAGAGATCCCACCAGACAGCCCAGCACCACCCAACTACCATGTCATTGATTAAAAAAGGCAACCCATCATCTCATACTATTCAGCGTGTTGTAGCAGAGTGAGGGATACCTTTGCTTAACCAGCCAATCAGAAGTTTTTTTTTTTGTTTTTTTTTATGTGCTGATAGAATCTGAAATGTGTTTGAAACTAAATCTCATAACAAAGTAAAGTTGTAACCCTGCTGTACTCTATTGTATGAATCTGTAAGGATTTGTAGTAATATCTGCTGTTACAGCCTCTATAAGGGGGTCTTATGCAGGCCATAGATGGGTCGAAAGTCGGCCGAAAATTCGTCCAAAAGAATAATCGGCCGATTTTCGGATCGTTAGTGGGTGAATTGGTCGTCCGTTTTTTGTGATTTTGACACTTTTTTTTTAATTGGTCATGTTGAAAAAAAAACGTCCGATTTTGTCCGGACGATTTTCACTGCAGTGATGGGCAAATCGGCCGATCTTTTTACCGATTAAAAAAAATGCGCATGAGCCGTGACCTGCAAGAAAAGAAGATGAAGAAAAAGAACATCTGTATCTATTTCAGATACAGATGTTTCTATTCGGATACAAATAGATACAATGTTGCAACTGCTATACTTTTAAATGTCAAATATAATAGCAGAGCTCTCTGCAGGGACACCGCTATTATATTTGACAGTTAAAAGTCTTGCAGTTGCAACATTGTATCTATTTGTATCCGAATAGAAACATCTGTATCCGAAATAGATACAATGTTGCAACTGCAAGACTTTTTCCTGTCAAATATAATAGCGGAGCTCTCTGCAGGGACACTATTATATTTGACAGGAAAAGGTCTTGCAGTTGCAACATTGTATCTATTTCGGATACAGATGTTTCTATTCGGCTACAAATAGATACAATGTTGCAACTGCAAGACCTTTTCCTGTCAAATATAATAGTGTCCTTGCAGAGAGCTCCGCTATTATATTTGACAGGAAAAAGTCTTGCAGTTGCAACATTGTATCTATTTGTATCTATTTCGGATACAGATGTTTCTATTCGGATACAAATAGATACAATGTTGCAACTGCAAGACCTTTTCCTGTCAAATATAATAGTGTCAGAGAGCTCCGCTATTATATTTGACATTTAAAAGTATAGTGGTTGCAACATTGTATCTATTTGTATCCGATTAGAAACATCTGTATCCGAAATGGATACAAATAGATACAATGTTGCAACTTTGCTATACTTTTTTTATTATTATTATTATTATTATTATTATACAGTATTTATATAGCGCCAACAGTTTGCTCAGTGCTGTACATTACAATGGGAGACAGTACATGAGACAGTACAATAACAATACAATACACGAGGGGTTCGAGGGCCCTGCTCCTTGGAGCTTACAATCTAGGAGGGAGGGGATAGTGGTACAGGAGGAAATAGCTGTGGGGGGAGCGGAGGAGATCAGCAGTTAGGTGAGGGCGGGGTAGGCTTCTCTGAAGAGATGGGTTTTCAGGGTGCGCCTAAAGGTGAGGAGGGAAGGTGACCGTCTGATGGATTGGGGTATTGAGTTCCAGAGGATGGGGGAAGCCCTGGAGAAGTCCTGGAGACGGGCATGGGAGGAGGAGACCAGGGAACTGGAGAGTAGGAGGTCTTGTGAGGAGCGGAGAGTGCGTTTTGGGTGGTAGATGGATATCAGGTCGGTGATGTAGTTTGGGGTAGCGTTATGAAATGTGTTTTTTTTTTTATGTTTTAAATGTCAACTATAATGGCGGAGCTCTCTGCAGGGACACCGCTATTATATTTGGCGGCCTAGACGGGACGAAAGTCAGACGATTTTTTTTTTTTTTAACAACGGTGGTAACGTCAGCCAACTGAACGACCGATTTTTCGTTTTGAAGAAAAAAAAAACGACCGTTTTTTTTCCCCGTCTATGGCCTTCTTTAGAGCGATTCAAGTGGCATTAAACCCCAAATTATTCATAGAAGAGACAGCCACCTACCTCCTCCTTTGCTTTGTAGGCTGCTTTTCTTCAGACTTCTTTTGTTTACAAAAGTGTAAACAAAGTCTTAAGAAGAAACACATTGTATCTTTGTGGTTTGAGTAGAACACATTGGGGTTTATTTACTAAAGCTGGAGAGTCCAAAATCAGACTCCCTTCTGCATAGAAACCAATCAGCTTCTAACCTCAGCTTGTTCAATGAAGCTTTGGCAATGAAACCTGGAAGCTGATTGGTTTCTATGCAGAAGGGAGTCTGATTTTGGACTCTCCAGCTTTAGTAAATAAACCCCCTTGTGTTTTTGTTTTTTTCTCTCTTCTGACTAGGAGAGAAAGATGCAATGGGGTTATTTACGAAGACTGCAAAATCTGGTGCCGCTGTACATGGGAGCCAATCGGCTTCCAGGTTTTATTGTCAAAACTTAATTGAACAAGCTGCAGTTAGAAGCCGATTGGCTACCTTGCCCAGCTACACCAGATACTGAGTGCTCCAGTTTTAGTAAATATTTCCAAAGTGTTTTCTCTGATCAGAAGGATACAGGGGTAGGTGTTGGGCCCCGTTCACACGTGGGCTTTGAAGAAACCAGCGTTTCTGCCTGCTTTTCTGCAAATGCGCAACACGCTTCAGGTGCCTTCATTTCCTAATGGCACCCCACATGCGGGTAGCACTCGTGCGCTTTACCACACATCGCAGAACATGCTGGGCTTTGTGCCAACATTTGGTTTATTATTATTATTATACAGTATTTATATAGTGCAGACTCAGCGCTGTACATTACAATGGGGGACAATACACGAGACATTACAGATACAATACATGAGGGGTTCGAGGGCCCTGCTCCTTGGAGCTTACAATCTAGGAGGGAGGGGATAGTGGTACGGGAGGAATAGCTGTGGGGGATGGAATGATAGGAGGAGTGGAGGAGATCAGCAATTAGCTGAGGGCGGGGTAGGCTTCCCTGCAGAGATGGGTTTTCAGGGTGCGCCTAAAGGAGAGGAGAGTAGGTGATAATCTGATGGGTTGGGGTAGGGAGTTCCAGAGGATGGGGGAAGCCCTGGAGAAGTCCTGGAGACGGGCATGGGAGGAGGAGACCAAGGAACTAGAGAGAAGGAGGTCTTGTGAGGAGCGGAGAGTACGTTTAGGGTACATGAGCTTTTTAGCGTGGGATTTTGGAGTAGAGGGAGACCGATTCAAATGAATGATGCCACTCTTAAAACATGTCACAGTAGCATCGCTCAAGTGTGAATGGGTCCTTTAGTGAGTGATATTGCAATAGTCAAACACAATCCGTTCTCCCGGCTCCTGAGCACTAGAATGAAGTCTAGAGCTGTTGGTGACAGCTCTGTCTCCATGCTGAGAGCGTGCTTCCAGCACAAAAGCCGGTTTGCATTTATGCGGCACCTGGGAGGAAGGCCCACCTCTGTGACACCAGTGGCAATGGGTTAAATGAGCTGCTCTGAAAGTCCTTATTCCAAATTTCTTTCTCGGGTGGTTCCATGGCCTTGCAGGGTCCTGTGGAACAGCTCTCATTTGAGAGATGCTGAAGTTAAAGCGGAGTTCTACTTAAAAAAAAAAAAATAAGTCAGCAGCTACAAAAACTGTAGCTGCTGACTTTTAAAATACAACCACTTACCTGTCCTTCTGTCCTGCAGTGTCTTTACTACCGCTGGTTTCACCGGCCGTCTTCTCTCCCTGGCACCGGCATCTTCAGCTTGCGGCTTCACAGCCGGGTGCCCACTGCGCATACGTGAGAAGCCCTGCGCTTTGTGAATGGCCCTGTAGTCTTCTGGGACCTGTCACATGTTCCACAAGACTATGGGGGGGGGGTGGTTGGGAGGACGACTCCTACTTCCGATTACATAGGTCAGGGGTGTCAAACTGGCGGCCCTCCAGCTGTTGTGAAACTACAAGTCCCATCATGCCTCTACCTCTGGAAGTCATGCTTGTAACTGTCAATCTTGCAATGCCTCATGGGACTTGTAGTTTGGCAACAGCTGGAGGGCCATCAGTTTGACACCTGTGGTCTAGGCGACCTCAGTGGGAGTGGGTACCTGTCAGATTTGGGTACTTTTTGGGTGGAGCTCCGCTTTAAGGCAATTTTTTTTTCTTATTTTTAGATGGAGCAATTTGGGGTTTGTGGCTTCACAGCTGGGTGCCTACTGCGCATGCGCGAGTAGTGCAGCGCTTTGTGAATGGCCCCGTAGTCTTCTGGGACCTGCGGGGGAGGACAACTTCCACTTCTGATCACCTAGGCAATCGCAGCGAAAGTGGGAGCGGGTACCTGTCAAATTTGGGTACACCCCCCCCTCCCCAAAAGTGCCAATCCTTAATGGGGAGCGGGGAAACAAAGGCTTAAAGAGGAAGTTCCCCTTTTGGGTGGAGCTCCACTTTAAGAACAGAGAGGACTGGAAAGGACGCACATGCATGGTAACCCTTGGAATTGTGTGATGTTTTGTTCCGAGGAGTTGAGGGATAAGGAGACTTTCACTGAAGTTGTGAGTTCATGTTCCCTGACCAGAAGTTCAGGGAAGCTGCTCAAAGCAAACTGTAGGCCAATTGCTGCTGCAACAAAAAGTTTTAAGTGTTCTGGACTTCTTCCTAAACAAACATTAAAGGTATAGTTCACCTTTACAACAAAACTGCACATGCAGATGAGGGGTGCATGAAGTTAAAAATAAATAAATAAATAAAATAATAATGTGCAGCTTTGACCAAAGTTGAATAATACCCTTGCTGTAAGTGTAGGTCTTTTCCATACCTGCTGAAGCCTGATCAAAACCTCCTAGAGATGGCCTTCCCCATGTCCTGGAGATGGCCTTCCCCATGTCCTGGAGATGGCCTTCCCCATGTCCTGGAGATGGCCTTCCCCATGTCCTGGAGATGGCCTTCCCCATGTCCTGGAGATGGCCTTCCCCATGTCCTGGAGATGGCCTTCCCCATGTCCTGGAGATGGCCTTCCCCATGTCCTGGAGATGGCCTTCCCCATGTCCTGGAGATGGCCTTCCCCATGTCCTGGAGATGGCCTTCCCCCTGTCCTGGAGATGGCCTTCCCCCTGTCCTGGAGATGGCCTTCCCCCTGTCCTGGAGATGGCCTTCCCCCTGTCCTGGAGATGGCCTTCCCCCTGTCCTGGAGATGGCCTTCCCCCTGTCCTGGAGATGGCCTTCCCCCTGTCCTGGAGATGGCCTTCCCCCTGTCCTGGAGATGGCCTTCCCCCTGTCCTGGAGATGGCCTTCCCCCTGTCCTGGAGATGGCCTTCCCCCTGTCCTGGAGATGGCCTTCCCCCTGTCCTGCATTATTCCTGAGACACTCCCTGATGATTCTAACCTAACATGCGTTCTCTCTCCTCCCCTGTTGCAGTACCTCTGAGCTCTGCTATGGAGGAGTTAGTAGACCACACACATGCTGGGATTTGAGAGCTCGCTCCTCTGATGGCAGGGGTGAGCAGTAACAGCTGGGAGTTTCTTAGCAACATCCTAGCAACAAGGCAGGATGGGATAATGCCTTCTCTAGGTGTTTTTAAGCCGGGCTTCAGGAGGCATGTAAATGGCTTACACCTGTAGCAAGGATATCCAACTTTAGTCAAAGCTACTGAGTAAGGCTGGCCATACACTATACAATTTTCTTGAGAATTTTACTTCAAATTTACCAAAAACCATATAATATGAGGCCAAACAACACTTTCAATTGTATCCAATTAGGCAGGCCCTTGCACTACATAGTTAAAGGTAAATCTAAAGGAAATTGGACAGAAAATTGTATAGTGTGTGGCCAGCCTTAGTTTTTATCTACAAGCACCCATTAACTGCATAGGCAGTTTTTTGATAGAGGTGAACTAACCTTTTAGGTCCCATTCACACCTGTGTGTTTCCAAACTTTCTAAACATAGGGCCAGTGTACTGTCCATCAGACTTTCAGGGGGCCAGACTGTGGCCATTGGGAGTAGAAATTGTCCCGGCATCAGTGGGAATAAACCACGCATCTTTGGTATTAGGGGGAGGAATAGCTCCCCTTCATTGGTGTAAGGGGAAGGAATAGCGCCCCATCAATGGTGGCAGTTTGAGGAATAGTGTCCTATTGTTGGTGTCATTGGGGGGGAATAGTGCCCCACCGTTGGTGTCATTGATAGGAATGGTGTCATATTATTGGTGTCAGTGACAGGAATGGTGTCATATTGTTGGTGTCAGTGGGGGGAATAGTGCCCCATCATTGGTGTCAGTGGGGGGAATAGTGTCCCATCATTGGTATCAGTGGGAGGAATAGTGTCCCATCATTGGTATCAGTGGGAGGAATAGTGCCCCATCATTGGTGTCAGTGGGAGGAATAGTGCCCCATCATTGGTATAAGTGGGAGGAATAGTGCCCCATCATTGGTATTAGTGGGGAAATAGTGCCCCATCATTGGTGTCAGTGGGAGGAATAGTGCCCCATCATTGGTATTAGTGGGGAAATAGTGCCCCATCATTGGTGTCAGTGGGAGGAATAGTGCCCCATCATTGGTGTCAGTGGGAGGAATAGTGCCCCATCATTGGTATCAGTGGGGGGAAATAGTGCCCCATCGTTGGTGTCAGTGGGGAGAAATAGTGCCTCATTGTTGACATCAGTAATTATGCCCCATTGTTGATAGAAGGAAAGGAATAGTGCCTCGTATCAGTGGGAGGAAAAGTGCCCCGTGGGCCACATAAAGGCAAGAAAAGGGCCATATTCAGCCCCGGGCCGCAGTTTGGAGACCACTGATCTAGACTTTAGCTATGCAGCCTACCTATCAGTTGCTTGAATGCACACCTGCTTCTGGAACGGTAATCAAGAAACTGATCAACACAAGTAAAGTGTGTACCAGCCAGCGGTCAGCAAGGAGGAACATGCTTGTCTAAAAGGATGTGCCAGGGATGTGTTCTTTCACTTGGGCTGTTTCCTCGTCATCACTTGCAGCTCCTGCTGTCAGTGCATCTGAATGGGTGGCTATAAAGAGATATTGAGAGAGAAAAATAGATTAGACCCAGGGATAAAGGAAATGGATACAGATGGGGATCTCTGAAACGATTCTAAGGTGCTAATGAGGATCAAATGTACACAGAATTTTAAAGAAACGGGATAAAACAGACCCTCAATCTACTCAAACACAGTTTGGCTGGAGATTGGTTTTACAGCATAGCTAAACCAAAAACAAAATTCTGATGTGTTGCAGTTTACCAGTCCTCAGATGTTGTATTTGCATTTGTTTCCTTTTTTTTAAACCTTTCACTGTCCTATGTCGGCAACAGCTGGGATTTCACTTGTAAATCTGACAAGCCAGCTGTCAGATGGAAGCAGTTGTGTGGCTGTTCAGATAGCCAGTTGCTTCCAGGTAACCCTGGTACATTTGTGCCCACCAACCCCTCTACCCGATTGTATTAAGAACCTAGAAGCAACATGTATAACATCACCCGGGCTCGGCTCTCGCAGAGTGCAGTCTGTGCTTAGCTTCATTGAAGGGCTGGTGAGACATCAGGGGTCTAATAGAACCCTGATTTCTCATTAGCCTCCCTGATGGTATTCCCGAGTGTAGCTCGGGGTAAAGTTTGAGTATCACAAGCGGTAACCCCATGTGTCGCTGCTTCGGGATCTGTCCTTCTCTTACCTTGTCCTTCGCTCCCACGATATCCCCCCTGTAATGTCCTCCGGCGGATGCCGGCATCTGTCATCTGGGTTCCGTCCCCTGCAACGTCGGAACGTACGGGGGACAGAACGGCGGGAAAATCTCATACTAAAACATTCCTGTATCAAACCATTTCACATACATTTTGTCCCGAGTGCTTTGCCCTGCGCCCTGCCTGCATTTTTACCGTTCTTTCTGCCTGGAAACTGGGAAACGTCCATGGCGTCCAAAAAGTGTCCCTTTAGGTCAAAAGCGGTTTTAGACCGGCTAGAGAACAGCGATAGTAAATCAGAACCACTTGCAGAATTGAGTGATAATGATTCGTGGGGGAAATTCCTCATCAGACACTGAAAACGATTCTGCGACTTTGCTCAGCGATGTGCGAACTTGGCGCTCTATTTCACATTTCAGTGTTTTTGGTTTGATTAGATTATTGAATTAAATGTATTATATTATTTTTTTTTATGATTATTCAATTATAATTTATGATTTTGTGTTTCAAATTGTAACATACCCGGGATGTTTACTAGACTCTTCGGACAGATTTCAGTGAGTTATTCCTAACAATTACAGGCCTACAATAAAAAAAATACATATTTCCATGCAAAAAAAGGTACCGCTTTGAGCACAGAAATATGGACATAATCAGACCGCTAGGGAGGTTAAAAAGAACCTGTCAGAAGTAATACAGGTACTTTGTTTTCCCCTGTGTGGGAAAAAAAGGAAAAAAATTGTCACACCCAGACACTCCAACTCAACCCCCTCTCCACCACCACATACAGTTAGGTCCATATATATTTGGACACAGGCACAATTTTCATACTTTTGGCTCTGTATACCACCAGAATAAAATAAAACGAAACAATCCAAGTGAATCTGAAATGCAGACATTCAGCTTTAATTCAAAGGGGTTGAACATAAATATCAAGTACAAATTTTAGGAACTGCAACCATTTTTATACACAGTCCCTCCATTTTCGGGGGCTGAATTGTAATTGAATATAACGATAAATAAAATGTTCATTTTTAATATTTTGTTGAGAATCCTTTACTGGCAATGACTGTCTGAAGTCTGGAACCCATGGACATTACCAAAGACTGGGTTTCCTCCTTTCTGATGCTTTACCTGAAGTCTGGAACCCATGGACATTACCAAAGACTGGGTGTCCTCCTTTCTGATGCTTTGCCTGAAGTCTGGAACCCATGGACATTACCAAAGACTAGGTTTCCTCCTTTCTGATGCTTTGCCTGAAGTCTGGAACCCATGGACATTACCAAAGACTGGGTTTCCTCCTTTCTGATGCTTTGCCAGGCTCTAACTGCAGCTGTCTTCAGTTGTTCTTTGTAGATCTTTCTTAAAACATGGTATGTATCTACATATACATATATGTGCCGCGCTCCATAATAAAGTGAACAACTCATATACTAGTGATAATTCAAGTAATAACGTGAACAAACTAAATGTGCTTCAAGCAAGTGCAACATATAGTGCATATCAAAATAATGTTCATCCAATCTATGAACCGGTAATATAAACAGTCCTCTTTATACTTCTATAATATTCCAGTGACAAGTGAGGTGTATTGTGCCACACTCCCCGTGCTCTGTGGATAGGTGTGCGCTCACCTCCTTGTTAGCCAGACACGCTGGCTAAACACACTTTTTTGTCCTCACAGGACAAGGTGGGAATCTTTACTTTATCTGCATGTTTCCATCCATATCATGGGTTGCCTTATTTCTGCCACCAGAGGTCTCCCTCCTTCCACACTTTAACCTCAATAGGTTTCTTTAGGGGTGATTAAGATGATCTTTCCTCCTCTCAGTGAATCATGTAAAACAAGAGCCACAAATGGTGCCTTATCTTTTGTGAGGCTTAAGCCTATTTATTGGTAAAAAACGCCACTCACATAATTTCCAGCAATCCTGTATTCAGCTGGCATGTATTCAGATCCTGTTTGTAAGCGCCGCTCGTCCACCTCGGCGTCGTGATGTCAGAGCCCCTCCCCTACGCGTTACGCCACAGGGTCACGTGGCTTCATCAGGGGGAATGTGATTCCAGCTGAATACAGGATTGCTGGAAATTATGTGAGTGGCGTTTTTTACCAATAAATAGGCTTAAGCCTCACAAAAGATAAGGCACCATTTGTGGCTCTTGTTTTACATGATTCACTGAGAGGAGGAAAGATCATCTTAATCACCCCTAAAGAAACCTATTGAGGTTAAAGTGTGGAAGGAGGGAGACCTCTGGTGGCAGAAATAAGGCAACCCATGATATGGATGGAAACATGCAGATAAAGTAAAGATTCCCACCTTGTCCTGTGAGGACAAAAAAAGTGTGTTTAGCCAGCGTGTCTGGCTAACAAGGAGGTGAGCGCACACCTATCCACAGAGCACGGGGAGTGTGGCACAATACACCTCACTTGTCACTGGAATATTATAGAAGTATAAAGAGGACTGTTTATATTACCGGTTCATAGATTGGATGAACATTATTTTGATATGCACTATATGTTGCACTTGCTTGAAGCACATTTAGTTTGTTCACGTTATTACTTGAATTATCACTAGTATATGAGTTGTTCACTTTATTATGGAGCGCGGCACGTATATGTAGATACATACCATGTTTTATGTTCATGTTTTGGCACAGATTATGAGTATTGTGTAAAGTGTTGATGCACCATTAACTATTTATGATTATAGTTATTTACTTATCACGTTAAGGGGAGTATCACATTTTGGCTCACGAGTATTATCAACCACATTTTGTAGATCTTTCTGCCTTTAGTTTTTCCTTCAGCAAGTGAAATGCATGCTCAGTTGGGTTAAGATCAGGTAATTGACTTGGCCATTGCAGAATGTTCCACTTTTTTTCCTTCAAAAGCTCCTGGGTTGCTTTTGCAGTGTGTTTTGGATCATTGTCCATCTGTATTGTGAAGCATCGTCCAATCAGCTGTGCTGCATTTGGCTGAATCTGGGCTGACAGTATATCTGTAAACACTGCAGAATTCATCCGGCTGCTTCTGTCTTCTGTCACATCATCAATAAACACCAATGACCCAGTGGCACTGGAAGCCATGCATGCCCATGCCATCACACTGCCTCCACCATGGTTTACACATGACGTTGTGTGCTTCAGATCATGAGCTGTTCCAAGCCTTCTCCACACTTTGTTCTTCCTGTCATTCTGGTACAGATTCATCTTAGTTTCATCCATCCAAAGAATGCTTTTCCAGAACTGCTCTGGCTATTTTAGATGTTTTTGTGGCAAAGTCTAATCTGACTTTTCTATTCTTCAGGCTTATGAATGGTTTGCACCTTGTGGTGAACCCTCTGTATTTGCTCTCGTGAAGTCTTCTCTTGATTGTAGACTTTGACGATGATACCCCCAACCTCCTGGAGAGTGTCCTTCACTTGTCTGGATGTTGTGAATGGGTTCTTCTTTACCATAGAGAGGATCCTGCGATCATCCACCACTGTTGTCTTCCGTGGACGTCCATGCCTTTTTATGTTGCTGAGCTCACCAGTGCATTCTTCTTTCCTCAGAATGGACCAAACTGTTGATTTGGCCACTCCTAATGTTGCTGCTATCTCTCTGATGGATTTGTTTAGTTTTTGAAGCCCTAAAATGGCCTGTTTCACTTGCATGGACAGCTCCTTTGAACACATGATGTAGGTTCACATCAATAGATTCCAAATGCAAATACCACACTTAGAATCAACTCCAGACCTTTTACCTGCTTAATTGATGAAGAAATAACGAAGGAGTAGCCCACACCTGGCCATGAAACAGCTTTTGATTCAATTGTCCAATTACTTTTGGTCCCTTGAAACCCCTAAACCCTTCCTCCAATTTGGATGTACGTACCCTCAAATTACACCTGAGAGTGTGCACTTTCAACCCATATCCATTATATAATTATAGCTTCAATATGTTTTGATAAATATCTGAAAAACTAAAATTGTGCCTGTGTCCAAATATATATGAACCTTACTGTATATGCACATACAAATGTAAACACGTGTCACTGGAGTGAGAGCAATAGGGCCATTAGTCATGCTTAATTCTAAACTGATGACCTATATGGCTTTTAAAGCATCTCCTTAGTAAAATTTAGGGTAACAAATGTTTCTCACAGTATCATAGGCAGACCGTTATAAAGGATAAGTTCACCCTTTAACAAAAAAAATAACAAATGCACACTTTTTTGCTCTAGGTGGTCTGTTCAGAACATTTTACATATTACACCCTAAATATGGGTGTAACATGTTACAAAAGGTGAACTTATCCTTTAAGCCTTGCATTTTTATTTATATATATATATATATATGATAGAGAGAATGCAGGTGTCCTGGGAGACCAGATGTAGTGAATGTGGGGTCCTGGGAGACCAGATGTAGTGAATGTGGGGTCCCGGGAGACCAGATGTAGTGAATGCGGGGTCCCGGGAGATCAGATGTAGTGAATGCGGGGTCCCGGGAGATCAGATGTAGTGAATATGGGGTCCCGGGAGACCAGATGTAGTGAATGCGGGGTCCCGGGAGACCAGATGTAGTGAATGCGGGGTCCCGGGAGACCAGATGTAGTGAATGCGGGGTCCCGGGAGACCAGATGTAGTGAATGCGGGGTCCCGGGAGACCAGATGTAGTGAATGCGGGGTCCCGGGAGACCAGATGTAGTGAATGCGGGGTCCCGGGAGACCAGATGTAGTGAATGCGGGCTCCCGGGAGACCAGATGTAGTGAATGCGGGGTCCCGGGAGACCAGATGTAGTGAATGCGGGCTCCCGGGAGACCAGATGTAGTGAATGCGGGGTCCCGGGAGACCAGATGTAGTGAATGCGGGGTCCCGGGAGACCAGATGTAGTGAATGCGGGGTCCCGGGAGACCAGATGTAGTGAATGCGGGGTCCCGGGAGACCAGATGTAGTGAATGCGGGGTCCCGGGAGACCAGATGTAGTGAATGCGGGGTCCCGGGAGACCAGATGTAGTGAATGCGGGGTCCGGGGAGACCAGATGTAGTGAATGCGGGGTCCGGGGAGACCAGATGTAGTGAATGCGGGGTCCTGGGAGACCAGATGTAGTGAATGCGGGGTCCGGGGAGATCAGATGTAGTGAATGCGGGGTCCTGGGAGACCAGATGTAGTGAATGCGGGGTCCTGGGAGACCAGATGTAGTGAATGCGGGGTCCAGGGAGACCAGATGTAGTGAATGCGGGGTCCCGGGAGACCAGATGTAGTGAATGCGGGGTCCCGGGAGACCAGATGTAGTGAATGCGGGGTCCCGGGAGATCAGATGTAGTGAATGCGGGGTCCCGGGAGATCAGATGTAGTGAATGCAGGGTCCTGGGTTCTGTAACACATTCACTACTTGCCTACTGGGCACTTTTACCCCCTTCCTGCCCAGGCCAATTTTCAGCTTGCAGCGCTGTTGCATTTTGAATGACGATTGCGCGGTTATGCGACACTGTACCCATATGAAATTTTTATCAATTTTTTTTTGCACAAATAGAGCTCTCTTTTGGTGATATTTAATCACTACCGAGTGTTTTGCACTATAAACGAAAAAAAAGCGAACATCTTTGAAAAAAAAAAGTTTTCTTTGCTAATGTTAAATTTTGCAAACCGGTAATTTTTCTCCTTCACTGATGTGCGTTGAGGAGGCTGCACTGATAGGTGGCACTGATGGGCACTTTTGGGGCTGCACTGATAATCAGGGCATTGATTATCAGTGCAGTTGTATGCTTTGACAGTCGCCGGTTACCGGAAGTACTTTCCTCACGCTGTGACAGCGCGAGGAAAGTACATCCGATAACTGGCAAGTGTAATTACATGGTGGTCAGCTATGATTGTACACAGCTGATCATGTGGTAAAAGGCTGCTGTGATTGGCCTTTTACCATGTCATGTGGCACAGCGATCAGAGACAGTGCCGGGTGTGCACTGGGGGGGTGGGGGGTGCTACTACCTTGCTGTAGCCGTCATCGGGCTATGGTGCAGTATTAAAGTGGTTAAAAAAGATTTCCAGGCCTCTGCATGTTATGTAGTTGCATTCGGTCAGCTTGGACCAAAATAACTGTATATACTCTACCTGGCCAGTGTTTCTGGAAATCAATGTAGAAGTCATCACTACTCCAGTGATCTCCACTTGCTGTTGGGTACCGTGTTAAATTGTGAACACAGGAGGTTGACTGCTCAGCATGGGCACCAATCAGAGAATGCTTTGAATTTTCTTAATGAATGCAAAGCGTTCTCTGCACGAGGTGGAAAGGTGGGGCGATGATGTTGCACTCTCTCGTCCAGTCAGCAAATGCTTTGCATTCATGTGTTCAGTAAGCATGAGCGCAGTTGTTCAGCACAGGACCCATAGCTAGTGGAGAACACTGGAGTAGCGGTGTTTATTTCAGTGATTTCAAGCTTCTAGAGCAGGGGTGTCAAACTGGCGGCCCTCCAGCTGTTTCGAAACTACAAGTCCCATCAAGCCTCTGCCTTTTGGAGTCATGCTAGTAACTGGCAATGTTGCAATGCCTCATGGGACTTGTAGTTTGGCAACAGCTGGAGGGCTGCCAGTTTGACACCCGTGTTCTAGAGGCATCAACAAGGTATGGTGGTACATACAGTCAGGTCCATAAATATTGGAACATCGACACAATTCTAACATTTTTGGCTCTATACACCACCACAATGGATTTGAAATGAATGCTTTAACTGCAGACTGTCAGCTTTAATTTGAGGGTATTTACATCCAAATCAGGTGAACGGTGTAGGAATTACAACAGTTTGCATATGTGCTTCCCACTTGTTAAGGGACCAAACGTAATGGGACAATTGGCCTCTCAGCTGTTCCATGGCCAGGTGTGTGTCATTCCCTCATTATCCCAATTACAATGAGCAGATAAAAGGTCCAGAGTTCATTTCAAGTGTGCTATTTGCATTTGGAATCTGTTGCTGTCAACTCTCAAGATGAGATCCAAAGAGGTGTCACTATCAGTGAACCCCCCCCCCCCCCACACACAGCTCACAAGAACAGAGCTGAGGTTGTCAATCTGCTAGAGGTCCCTCCCTTGTCACCATTTTTCTTTTGGTGTCAGGAAAACTAGTCAGAAGTAATTTATGCTGCAATGAGAAGAAAAATAACAGTGCTCTAGATTGAGACAAGCACATGCTACAGATGACATGTTTTCAACCCCCCCCCCCCCCCCCCCCCCCCCGAAGATAGCTGGGAAAGCAGATATCGTTTAAGATATTACTTCGGTTAGAAGGATACTGGATTTCTATGAGGATCAACTGGTATTATTGGTACTTTCGGAAAATGTACTTTGGAGGGGGGCGGGGAATAATGCAGCCACCGCATGTAAAGATGGGTAAACTGCAGTATGTTACATTTTTGATCCTGGGTTTAGATATCTTTTAGGTTAGGTTCACATCTAGCCATCTCCTGCGTGTCACGTTGGCCGTGTGCTCAGCAGCCCATTCATTTGAATGGGCTGCTGTACTTGCAGGAAAAAGGTCCCTGAGACTTTTCAAAATCGCAACCGCATTCACCCAAAAACATGCTACGTTTTCAGATGCATTTGGGAAACACTTTGGAGATGCACATGTGTGTGCCTGAACCCTTATTCTCAAGGTAAAGTGTTACTAAATCCACAACAGCAAAATCCGTCTGTACAGGTGTACCTCGGTTTACAAACGCCTCGGTGAATGTAATTTTTGGTTTTTATGAATGAAAATCCATTGACAATAATGCCTCGGTTTACGAATTTTCTTTGCAATACGAAGTGTATATCGGTGCCGATTTTTAAATGCGATTGCCGCCTTTTTTTTTTTATTTTCTTCACTATAGCTCACAGAGCTGTCACTTTCCCCAGAGTAAAGGAAGCTTTGTTTCTTTTAAGAAACTAAAAGGAAACATTGTTTCTTTTAACTTGGGGAAATAAACTAAAAAAAAACTTTCTCTCTTTTAGCTGGGGGGAAGTTGACAGCTGAATCTCTGAGCTATAGTGATGGAAAAAAAAGTGGTAATTACATTTAAAAACTGGCACCATAATAAATAAAAAAAACAGTGTGGGGTCTCCCCTACCATCCATACCAACCCCTTTGGGTCTGGTATGGATTTTGAGGGGAACTTCCATGTCAAAATGTAAAAAAAAATGGCATGAGGGTCCCCCCCCAAAATCCATACCAGACTCTTATCCGAGCATGCAGCCCGGCAGGTCAGGAAAGGGGGGGGGGTGGCGGGTGCTTTGGTGCATGGGGCCTCAGACAAAGGCCAGGGGTTCTTAATGCTCCTAGAGCAAAATGAAAACTCCTACAAGCTTTAGCATGTGCTCTACTGGATTTAGCAGTTTATATTTACTAAAATAATTGCTTTTCCATGTTGTGTGTACTGTGGGAGACCAGATACAGTGAATGCAGGGTCCTGGGAGACCAGATACAGTGAATGCAGGGTCCTGGGAGACCAGATATAGTGAATGCTGGGTCCTGGGAGATCAGATATAATAAATGCAGGGTCCTGGGAGATCAGATATAATAAATGCAGGGTTCTAGGAGACCAGATATAGTGAATGTGGGGTCCTGGGAGACCAGAGATAGTGAATGCAGGGTCTTGGGAGACCAGAGATAGTGAATGCAGGGTCTTGGGAGACCAGAGATAGTGAATGCAGGGTCCTGGGAGACCAGATATAGTGAATGCAGGGTCCTGGGAGACCAGATATAGTGAATGTGAGGTCCTGGGAGACCAGATATAGTGAATGCAGGGTCCTGGGAGACCAGAGATAGTGAATGCAGGGTCCGGGGAGACCAGATATAGTGAATGCTGGGTCCTGGGAGATCAGATATAGTGAATGCTGGGTCCTGGGAGATCAGATATAGTGAATGCGGGGTCCTGGGAGACCAGATATAGTGAATGCGGGGTCCTGGGAGACCAGATATAGTGAATGCGGGGTCCCGGGAGACCAGATATAGTGAATGCTGGGTCCCGGGAGACCGGATGTAGTGAATGCGGGGTCCCGGGAGACCGGATGTAGTGAATGCGGGGTCCCGGGAGACCGGATGTAGTGAATGCGGGGTCCCGGGAGACCGGATGTAGTGAATGCGGGGTCCCGGGAGACCGGATGTAGTGAATGCGGGGTCCCGGGAGACCGGATGTAGTGAATGCGGGGTCCGGGGAGACCGGATGTAGTGAATGCGGGGTCCGGGGAGACCGGATGTAGTGAATGCGAGGTCCCGGGAGACCGGATATAGTGAATGCGAGGTCCCGGGAGACCGGATATAGTGAATGCGAGGTCCCGGGAGACCAGATATAGTGAATGCGAGGTCCCGGGAGACCAGATATAGTGAATGCGGGGTCCCGGGAGACCAGATATAGTGAATGCGGGGTCCCGGGAGACCAGATATAGTGAATGCGGGGTCCCGGGAGACCAGATATAGTGAATGCAGGGTCCTGGGAGACCAGATATAGCGAATGCGGGGTCCCGGGAGACCAGATATAGTGAATGCGGGGTCCCGGGAGACCAGATATAGTGAATGCAGGGTCCCGGGAGACCAGATATAGCGAATGCGGGGTCCCGGGAGACCACATATAGTGAATGCGGTGTTCGGGGAGACCACATATAGTGAATGCAGGGTCCTGGGTTTTGTTGGACTATGTCGTGTAGATGGCTGGCTCCGATCTAATGGAATCATTATTTGCTCTTTCTTTTTTCAGTGTCCAGAGTCCTGGTTGAACTTCATCTAAAACTGATGCGGAAGATCGGGAAGTCTGTTACTTTTGACAGATGGGAGAAATATCTAATCAAGGTACTACACAAGTATATTTGTGACAATTTTGCATCATTGTGATATCCTTGCTTTAATGTGTTGTCATTTTTATAGGTAAATAGTTGAGGTTCATTTAATGTAAGTGTTTCCACTCATTTAATCTCCAGATATACATTTTTCTTTACTGGTAACAAGTAGCCTTCTATTGGCAAAAATAACGCAAATATTTTTGCCTTTTTAACATTCCTGCTATGCAGACTTTACGTTTTGAAGCGAACCTGCCGCCGACCCTAGCAAATCATGTGCAGAGGGTCACTTATAATTCTTCAAAAAAAGTCAGTAGGTTTGGGAAGCAAAGCATCTGAAAATGCGTGTGTGTGTGTAAATCTCCACTTTTACCTTTAACCACTTCCCGTCTGGCCCATGTACATAAACTGCCGGATGGGAGCAGCGCAGGAGCGGGTTGCCGTTCATAAACGGCGCTCGCATTTACAGGCTGTACGGAACCTGTGTGAGGTCCCGATCATGTGATCACTGATTGGCCAATCAGTGATCACATGAATAGTGGTAAGCAAAATGTCACTTGTGACATCATTGCTTACTACTCATGAAATCTGTGAATGATCACAGAGGTCACATGGTACAAGGCTATTCACAGCAGCCTTGTACCATGTGACAAGCTGTGACCAATCACAGCTCTCACAGTATTTCTCAACGGCTGCAAGAAAAGGAGAAATGATTGCTTTTACAGCCTGTATGATCTAAAAGCAATCGGTGTAAAAAAAAAAAAAATCATCACCTCCCACAAGTAGTACAGTGTCACTATGGTGACACTAGGCTTACATTTTTATATTATTTGTTTTTTTTTTTTTTTTTTTTAAACAAAAATTTTGAAAAATTATAATTTTTGGTTTGAAACTAGTTTGGATTAATTTTTTTTTTATTAAAAAGATAACCGAAGAACTTTTGGCCAACATTTATGAAGAAAGATTATTTATTTGCTAAATTTTATCAGAAAAACACTTTTTAAAAAAAAAAAAAATTTGGACTTTTTCATTTACATAGCAAAAAAATAAAAATCCCAGCGGTGAATAAATACCACCAAAATAAAGCTTTATCTGTCTCAAAAAAAATGTTAAAAATTCATATTGGTACAGTGTTGCATGACCGCGCAATTGTCATTCAAAGTGTGATAGCGCTGAAAGCTGAAAATTGGCCTGGGCAGGAAGGGGGTAAAAGTGTCTGGACTTGAAGTGGTTAAAGCAGAATTAAGGATGGGCTTAAGTCTGAAATAAAAGGCAGCAACTACAATTACTATAGCTGCTGGTACCTTGCCTGTCCAGGGTCCAGTGCCGTCCTCACCCATGCTGGTCCTTCGCCGGTCTTCGGATCCCTGGCGTTGGCATGTTTATGGTGGGAAGACGCTGTGACTCCTTGGTGCTTCACAGGCGGCTTCCCATTTCACATGTGCGAGATGCGCTACACTTTATGAATCATACTGCAGCCTTCTAGGACCTATGATGTGTAGGCAGCAGGGGGAAGGGAGGATAACTTTGATGGAATCGCTGCGGCGATCCTACTGCAAGTGGGAGCAGGTACCTGTCAAAACCAGGCACCAACTAAAAAAAAAGTAGTAAAAGGAGGAGGGCATAAAGCAGAACTTCCCCTTCCATTAAAGTAGTTCCGTTTTAAACTCAATTTTATTTTAAACTGCTGACAGGCAGGTTTTTTATGACAGAAGAAATTTTAGTTGTCTCTTCTGTCATAAATACTTTTCTGGGCCTGTCAGTGCTGTATTTTTTGCTATATGAGACGCGCCTAGGTTTTAGAGGAGGAAAACAAGAAAAAAAATATTCTGAACCAACGGACTGCAGACATAGTACAGGAGATGACCAGAGACTGCGGACACAGTACAGGAGATGACCAGAGACCGTGGACACAGTACAGTAGATGACCAGAGACTGCGGACATAGTACAGGAGATGACCAGAGACTGCAGACACAGTACAGGAGATGACCAGAGACCGCGGACACAGTACAGGAGATGACCAGAGACTGCGGACACAGTACAGGAGATGACCAGAGACTGCGGACACAGTACAGGAGATGACCAGAGACTGCGGACACAGTACAGGAGATGACCAGAGACTGCGGACACAGTACAGGAGATGGCCAGAGATTGCGGACACAGTACAGGAGATGACCAGAGACTGCGGACACAGTACAGAAGATGACCAGAGACTGCGGACGCAGTACAGAAGATGACCGGGGACCGCGGACGCAGTACAGGGGATAACCGGAGACCGCGGACGCAGTACAGGGGATGACCGGAGACCGCGGACGCAGTACAGGGGATGACCGGAGACCGCAGACGCAGTACAGGGGATGACCGGAGACCGCGGACGCAGTACAGGGGATGACCAGAGACCGCGGACGCAGTACAGGGGATGACCAGAGACCGCGGACGCAGTACAGGGGATGACCAGAGACCGCGGACGCAGTACAGGGGATGACCAGAGACCGCGGACGCAGTACAGGGGATGACCGGAGACCTGGGACCTTTGGGGAGCGGAGGGGGGGTGGACAGATACCCGCTCCCACTTACACAGAGTTGTCCTTCCCCTTTTCTCCCTGTTGTCTTCTGGGACACGTGACAGGTCCCAGAAGACTACGGAGCCATTCACAAAGCGCAGCGCTTCTCGTGCATACGCAGTGGGCATCCGGCTGTGAAGCCGCAAGCTGGCACAGCCGGGTGTCCACACGAAAGATGCCTGGGAGAGAAGAAGGCGAGGACACCACTGGACCGAGGAACAGGTAGGACCACTGGAGGTCTGCAGGTTTTGCTGCACAGAAGAGCCGAGCGGCCAGCCCGGTATTCTAACACGGCTGTGACGGGGGGGAATACCGGACCGGCTGATCCATATTCAGTCCATAAGACGCACAGACATTTCCCCCCAATTTTGGAGGGGGGGGTGCGTCTTATGGAGCGAGAAAAATACGGTAATCTACGTTAAGCCACTCATGCGTCGCTCAGTACATTTATGGCATTGGTACAGCTCAGACCAATGTAAATATATATGTGCCATATCTGTGGGATTCCGGTAGAAGCTGGAAATCATTGCAGTAGGCACTGCTACTCTGATCTCGGCTTGCTTGGCACAGGTGTCATTCAGGGAGCACTTTGCATTTTTTCCAATGAATACACAGCGTTCTCTTGGATCAGGTAGGGAGGTGGAGTGGTGAAGTCGAAATCTCTACCTTGTCTAGTTGGAGAACAGTTTACATTCATTGAGGAAATGCAGAGTGTGCACTAAATGGCACCCACTCTGAGCAAGCAATCTCTTTTGTTCCGTAAACAGCATGGCAGCCATTCAGCACAGGATCCAGAAGCCAGTAGATACCATTGGAGTCTACTGCAGTGATTTCAGACATCCACAGGGATACCACAGGCATGTTATGTTGGTGCAAGCTGGACCAGTGTGACTATGTAAAAATTACCATACCTAAATTTCAGCTTTAAAGGGACCCCGTCACCAAACCATTAACTTCAACAACAATCTCCCCATAAGATATGTGCATTTAACATATTTTGTGTGTAAGATCTTCCTTATGTAGACATCCAAAAGCCCTTTCGACTGCTGTTGGGTGCCACCATTTTGGATGCGATGTCGGCATTGAGAGTGAGACATAGTAGGTGACCCTCTGCAACACTCCCTAGTTACATGTCAAGCGAGAAACCTCTAGTGATCTTACAGCCCAGGTGCTTAATGCTCTACAAAAGATCGACATATAGTAAGGTACCTATGTGTCCATGACCAGATATACAGTTTTGCTCAAAAGTTTGCATCCCCTGGCAGAAATTGTGAAATGTTGGCATTGATATTGAAAATAAGACTGATCATTGCAAAAAAAAACTTTAACCACTTCCCGACCAGCCGTTGCATATAAACGGCCAGACGGTGGCAGTGCAGGGTCGGGTGGCCGTTCATAAACGGCCTCCCCGCACCCTGCTTGTGCGCGCTCCCTTGGAGCGCGCAGCACCACGATCCGGTGCCCGCTGTGTCCTCCGGACACAGTGAAACACCGATCGGCGGACGGGACCTCTGTACGAGGTCCCGATCATGTGATCACTGATTGCCCAATCAGTGATCACATGCAAAGTAGTAAGCAAGATGTCACTTGTGACATTGCTTACTACGTGTAAAATCTGTGAATGATCACAGAGGTCACATGGTACAAGGCTATTCACAACAGCCTTGTACCATGTGACAAGCTGTGACCAATCACAGCTCACTCAGTACTTCTCAATGACTGCAAGAATGCACACAGAGAGAAAGAGAAATGGTTGCTTTTACATCCTATATGGGTGTAAAAGCAATCAGTGTAAAAAAAAATCTTCATCACCCCCCACAAGTAGTACAGTGTCACCATGGTGACACTGTACTGCTAGGGTGACAGTATGTAAAAAATAATATAAAAAAATAAAATGTAAAAAAAAATATTTAAAAATTATAATTTTTGGTTATAAACTAATTTGGATTTTTTTTTTTTTACCAAAAAGATGACGGAATACATTTTGGCAAAGATTTATGATGAAATATTTATTTGCAAAATTTTATTTAAAAAAAACACTTTTTTTCCAAATTTTTGGAGTTTTTCATTTACATAGCAAAAAAAATAAAATCCCAGTGGTGAATAAATACCACCAAAATAAAGCTTTATCTGTCTCAAAAAAATGGTAAAAAATTAATTTGGGTACAGTGTTGCGTGACCGCGCAATTGTCATTCAAAGTGTGATAGCGCTGAAAGCTGAAAATTGCCCTGGACAGGAAGGGAGTAAAAGTGTCCGGACTGGAAGTGGTTAAGGATAGTGATCATATGAAGCCATTTATTGTCACATAATTGTTTGGTTCCTTTTTAAATCCTAATAACAGATATCACACAAATAGCCATGATCAGAAGTCTCCGCCCCCTGGAATGTTTGGCCTTGGTACAGACACACAAGGTGACACACACGGGTTAAAATGCCAATTAAATATTTCCCACATCTGTAGCTTTTTAAATTGCAATTAGTGTCCGTGTATAAATAGTTAGTGTTAGCTCTTACGTTGGTGTGCTGAGCAGGCTAGATACTGAGCCATGGGGAGCAGAAAGACTGTCAAAAGACCTGCGTAACAAGGTAACGTTATAAAGATGGAAAAGGATATAAAGATATCCAAAGCCTTGAATATGGCAATCAGTACTGTTCAATCACGTATTAAGAAGTGGAGAATTTGGGAATCTCTTGATGCCAAGGTCAGGTAGCCCAAGAAAGATTGCAGCCACAACTGCCAGAAGAATTGTTTGGGATACAAAGAAAAAACCCCACAGGTAACCTCAGGAGAAATACCGGCTGCTCTGGAAAAGACAACGTGGTTGTTTCAAGGAGCACAATACGGTGATACTTGAACAAAAGTGAGCTGCATAGTGGAGTTACCAGAAAGAAGCCTTTACTGTGCCAATGCCACAAAAAAGCCCGGTTACAATATCCCCGACAACACTTTGACATGTCTCACCGGGCTTTTTTGTGGCATTGAGGAGAGGAGAGCCGGTAATTGTCATTCCTCAGATGGGACATCTACACTGATGGTCAGGGCACTGATGATTAGTGCCTATCAATGCCACATCTCCTAGATTGTAAGCTGGAAAGAGCAGGGCCCTCGATCCCCTCATGTTTTGCATTGTATTGGTATTGTTCTGTCACATGTTCTGTCCCCCTTTGTAATGTACAGCGCTGAGCGAACTATTGGCGCTTTATAAATACTGTATAATAATAATAATATCAGTCCCCATCAGAGCTGCCTTTTAGTGCAGCCTATCAGTGCCAGCTGTCAGTGCCATATATCGAGTGCTGCCTTTCAGTGCCGATCAGTGATGCCTGTCAATGCCCATCAGTGCAGCCTATCAGTGCCATCACTGCAGCCTCATTAGCACACATCAGTGAAGGAGACAAATTACTTATTTGCAAAATTTTATAAACGAAGCTTAAGAAACCTTTTTTTTTTTTTTTTTTTTTAAATTCCAGTCTTTTTTAGTTTGGTTAGCAAAAAAAAAAAACCCTAGTGGTGATTAACCTCCCTGGCGGTATTCCCGGGTGTAGCTCGGGGTAAAATTTCAGCACTACAAGCGGTAAACCCCAAGCTACACTCGGGAATACCATGCGGCGCTGCTCCGGGATCTGTTCTTCACTTAACTTGTCCTTCGCTCCCGCGATGTCCCCCCTGCAGTGTCCCCGGCCATCTCCTCTGGCCGATGCCGGCATCTGTCTTCCGGGTTCCATTCCCTGCGACGTCGGGACGTACGGGGGACGGAACCAGCGGGAAATGTAAAAATGTTAAAAAGTGACATTCACTAAATACACTAAAATCACATAGTAAAACATTCCTGTATCAAACCATTTCACATACATTTTGTCCCGAGTGCTTTGTCCGGCGCCCTGCCTGCATTTTTACTGTTCTTTCTGCCTGGAAACTGAGAAACGTCCATGGCGTCCAAAAAGCGTCCCTTTAGGTCCAAATCGGTTTTAGACCGGCTAGAGAACAGCGATAGTAAATCAGAACCACTTGCAGAATTGAGTGATAATGATTCGTGGGGGAAATTCCTCATCAGACACTGAAAAAGATTCTGCGACTTTGCTCAGCGATGTGCGAACTTGGCGCTATATTTCACATTTCAGTGTTTTTGGTTGATTATATTATTGAATTACATTTATTTTTATAATATTTTTTTATGATTATTCTATTATAATTTATGATTTCGTGTTTCAAATTTGATCATCCCCGGGATGTTTACTAGACTCTTGTTCGGACAGATTTCAGTGAGTTATTCCTAAAAATTACAGGCCTACAATATAAAAAAATGACATATTTCCATGCAAATAAAATGTAACGCTTTGAGCACAGAAATATTGACATGATCAGACCACTAGGGAGGTTAAATACCACCAAAAGAAAGCTCTATCTGTCTCAAAAAAAGATAAAAAATTTGGTTTGGGTGCAGTATTGCATGACCGCGCAATTGTCATTCAAAGTAAAACAGCGCTGAAAGCTGAAATTTGGCCTGGATAGGAAGGGGGTAAAAGTGCCTGGTATGAAAATGCTTAAATAAGACCGTTTTTTGGCATGATCGGTTATGTTTTTTCCATATCGATGCTAAAATTTCACAATTTCTGCCAGGGTATGAAAACTTTTCAGCAAAGCTGTATTATCCTTTAATGCCATCTGCCAATTCTGCATAAAAGCTTGGCAGTGTTACAAGAAAGAGTCCAATTCTCATCTATGGATGTTCAGTAAACCTTTATCTACGTGGATACTGGTTAAACATTGCGGTCTATCTTGGCTCACATACGCACACGCGGTTATTAACGCGATTTGTTGTTAGGGCTGAGATAACCGCGTACCATTTTGTGATATTTACAGATTTGCAAAAAAGTACGGACAAAGGGTTTTGTCTGGAAATCTTGTTTTGTAAGGTGATGCTGAATGGGGAGTCACACATGTATATCCTACAGGGAAAATGGTTTTAGATGTTTGTACGTTGTAATCAGGGGCGGACTGACAACTCATGGGGCCCCCGGGCAATAGGAAGTCATGGGGCCCCTGTGTCCTCTCCCACACTCAAACCACACCCAAAAAAGCCTTTGAAAGGTACCAGGGGCACCTCATGGGGCCCCCTATTGACCCTGGGCCCTCGGGCAATAGGAAGTCATGGGGCCTGTGTCCTCTCCCACACTCAAACCACACCCAAAAAAGCCTTTGAAAGGTATCAGCGGCATCTCATGGGGCCCCCTATTGACCCTGGGCCCTCGGGCAGTGCCCGAGTGACTAAATGGTCAGTCCGCCCCTGGTTGTAATGTTGACGAATTATGAAGTTGTTCACTTGAGTGTGTTAGGCAGCAAAAACAGGAGGTTGGGGTGAGGTTTTTAACTCACTTCATCCACCTGTCAAAACCAGGTAATGGCTAGCAGACAGCTCCGTATACATTGCAATGAGCGAAAAAAGGGGGCAAGTCCCATTCAGCAGCTGATACTGCCTGCTACTGCAGCTCACAGAGGTGAATGGAACCAGGTTGTGACCGTGGTGCAACTGCATTTAGCTGTTCCAGAATAGTGAAAAGGAATTTCAGGGTGAAATCCTAATCCATAAACAGACGTGCAGGGTCCCCCGTGGACCGAGTCAGCAGCTAGGCCCTTGAGAAAGTGACCCAAGTGTCTTGAACACAATGAAATTCTTCGAAATGTCCTTACAGGTTGTCTTCAATTTACAAGCTGCCCTCAATGCACTGTTTATTTGAGCAACTATGTGGCAAATGAGGTTTAATGTTGATACATGTAAGGTTTTGCACTTGGGGGTTAAGAATATGCATGCATCATACATACTAGGGGGGGTACAACTGGGGGGTCAATGGTGGAGAAGGATCTGGGGGTTCTGGTAGATCACAAGCTTAATAATGGCAGCAATGCCAAGCTTCGGTTTCTAAAGTGAGCAAAATCCTCTCTTGTATTAAAAGAGGTATAGACTCCAGAGAGAGATATCATATTACCCCGGTACAAATCATTAGTAACACCTCATCTGGAATATGCAGTTCAGTTTTGGGCACCAATTCACAAAAAGAACATTGGGGAACTGGAGAAAATACAGAGAAGGACAACCAAACTGATACGAGGCATGGAGGAGATCAGCTATGAGGAAAGATTAGAGGAACTGAATGTATTCTCTCTTGAGAAGAGGAGATTAAGGGGGGATATGATCTCCATGTATAATACATAAGGGGGGCTATGATCTCCATGTATAATACATAAGGGGGATATGATCTCCATGTATAATACATAAGGGGGGGATATGATCTCCATGTATGATACATAAGGGGGGATATGATCTCCATGTATAATACATAAGGGGGGATATGATCTCCATGTATAATACATAAGGGGGGGATATGATCTCCATGTATGATACATAAGGGGGGATATGATCTCCATGTATAATACATAAGGGGGGATATGATCACCATGTATAATACATAAGGGGGATATGATCTCCATGTATAATACATAAGGGGGGATATGATCTCCATGTATAATACATAAGGGGGGATATGATCTCCATGTATAATACATAAGGGGGGGGATATGATCTCCATGTATAATACATAAGGGGGGGGATATGATCTCCATGTATAATACATAAGGGGGGGGGATATGATCTCCATGTATAATACATAAGGGGGGATATGATCTCCATGTATAATACATAAGGGGGGATATGATCTCCATGTATAATACATAAGGGGGGATATGATCTCCATGTATAATACATAAGGGGGATATGATCTCCATGTATAATACATAAGGGGGGTATATGATCATCATGTATAATACATAAGGGGGGGTATGATCACCATGTATAATACATAAGGGGGGATATGATCTCCATGTATAATACATAAGGGGGGATATGATCTCCATGTATAATACATAAGGGGGGATATGATCTCCATGTATAATACATAAGGGGGGATATGATCTCCATGTATAATACATAAGGGGGATATGATCTCCATGTATAATACATAAGGGGGGTATATGATCATCATGTATAATACATAAGGGGGGATATGATCTCCATGTATAATACATAAGGGGGGATATGATCTCCATGTATAATACATAAGGGGGGATATGATCTCCATGTATAATACATAAGGGGGGATATGATCTCCATGTATAATACATAAGGGGGATATGATCTCCATGTATAATACATAAGGGGGGGATATGATCACCATGTATAATACATAAGGGGGGGATATGATCTCCATGTATAATACATAAGGGGGGATATGATCTCCATGTATAATACATAAGGGGGGATATGATCTCCATGTATAATACATAAGGGGGGGATATGATCTCCATGTATAATACATAAGGGGGGGATATAATCTCCATGTATAATACATAAGGGGGGGATATAATCTCCATGTATAATACATAAGGGGGGATATGATCTCCATGTATAAATACATCAGTGGTTCATATAGTGAACTCGGTGTAGAGTTATTCCCCCTGAGGTCATCACAGAGGACAAGGGGGCACTCTTTACATTTGGAGGAAAATAAATATAATCTCCAAACACGGAAAGGTTTCTTCACAGTGAGAGCTGTGAAAATGTAGAATAGACTCCCTCAAGAGTTGGTTCTGGCCAGCTCAGTGGATTGCTTTAAAAAAGTCCTCTATTCTTTCTTGGATACACAGAATATAACTGGATATAACATTTATAGGTAAAGTTGATCCAGGGAATATCCGATTGCCTCTCGGGGGATAAGGAAGGATTTTTTTTCCCCTGCAGGAGCAAAGTGGATCGTGCTTTGCTGGGTTTTTTCTTTTTTGCCTTCCTCTGGATCAACTGTGGGTGTAGGATTATAACTTTTTTTTTTCTATGGTTGAACTGGATGAACTTTTGTCTTTTTTTTTCAGCCAGACTAAGTATGTAACTATGAAATAAATCAAGGATAGGTCAGTACAATATATGATGAATAGTTTCAAGTCTTATTAAAATTCCTGATCATACTGTAGGTATCTCTATTATTTTTAAATCCTATCATTTGTAGGAAAACCTATTTTACACAGATCAAACTGCAATGTAAATTCCCTCAAAACTGAATGGCTCATACATTCACACAACTGAATGGGACATCCCTTTTTAGATGCCTGGTGCTGACGTTTGTCAGAAAAAGTCAAGCACACGGGGGCTGCTACACCTGTGCTTTTCTTTAGATAACCCGTACTCCAGAGAAACCTGGCATGTTATCATTTCAATGTGTTGAGTTTTCAAAGTTCAGTGACAATAGATTGAGCAGATACAAGTCAGTGCAGCAGAGGTGAGTTCAATAAACAATACAATAACTGCAGCAAACTGTGTCCTGGCATCATCCGAAGATCCTCGGACACCGAAGTGTTGACTACGTTGTGCTCAACAATGAGGACCATTTGAAAAGGATGTGCAGAGAAAAAGAACACAGGGGAGAAGAGAAATAAGGGGGGGGGGTGGAGGAAAAGAGAGAGAAAACAAGAAAATGCAGAAAGGGAGAGGGGCAGGGAAAGAAAAGAGGAAAGGGCGCGATGCAGGTGGAATTCACGTTCTCAATAGTGAGGCACCGATATATCGGCCAAAAATAGGAAAAAAATAAAAATGCCGTTCTTGATATTGACTTCAATGCAAAATCGCTTCCCATTGGCAGCCGAAACATTTCGGCTGAAAATCGCCAAAGTGCAGATAATTGCGGACTGAGGGGCAGACTATTTGGGGGGGGGGTGGCTGTGTGTACTGCAGATGGGGGAGGGAGGGGGTCGTATAAAGGCAGGAGAAGGAGGTAAGCAGTTTATACAGTGAGGGAGCACTTTATAGCTCCGAGAAGGAGCTGTCATTCGCCCCCTCCGCTAAAGTAAACAAAGAGGCGGGGTCACTCAAACAAGCCGGCAATTGCATTTAAAAACCGGCAATGACATTTAGTGGTAGCAAGTGAAGGAGTCTGTCTGTATACACTGCTCCCTTATTGTATACACTGCTCCTCTCCTGCCCCTAAGTTACCCACCCACCCCCAATACACCCACCCACACACACCCAATACACCCACCCCCACACACCCAATACACCCACCCCCACACACCCAATACACCCACCCCCCACACACCCACCCCCAATACACACACCCAATACACCCACCCCCCATACACACACACCCCCAATACACCCACACACACACCCCCAATACACCCACACACACACCCCCAATACACCCACACACACACACCCCCAATACACCCACACACACACCCCCAATACACCCACACACACACCCCCAATACACCCACACACACACCCCCAATACACCCACACACACACCCCCAATACACACACACACCCAATACACACACACCCCCAATACACCCACACACCCAATACACCCCCAATACACCCACACACACACCCCCAATACACCCACACACACACCCCCAATACACCCACACACACACACACCCAATACACACACACCCCCAATACACCCACCCCCAATAAGTCACAGGATTAGCTGTCACTTTCCCTGGAGTTAAATGAAACTTTTGTTTCTTTTAACTTGGGAAAATAAATAAAAGAAAACTTTCTCTTTTAGTTGGGGGAAAAGTGACAGCTGAATTTCAGAGCTATAGTGAAGAAAAAAAGCGGTAATTACATTTAAAAACTATAATTAAAAAAAACGACGTGAGGTCCCCCCCTCCCAATCATTCCAAGCCCTTCGGGTCTGGTATGGATTTTGAGGGGAACTCCTATGCCAAAATAATTCTTTAAAAAAATGGTGTGGGGGTACCCCCCCCCCAATCCATACCAGACCCTTATCCAAGCATGCAGCCTGGTAGGTCAGGAAAGGGGGAGGGGGGGACAACCGAGCATGTGACCTCACCCCATGTGACAACAATGATGTCACATGGGGCGGGGTCACTCGGGTGATGTCCCCGGGTGGCCCCGACCCTTACATATTTAAGAACTATCGAGCCAGCTCAGAGGCAGAGGACTGGAAACCATCGTTGGGAACAGAACCTTTTTTTTCTTTTTTTGGGGCGGCGGGCATCATGATTGACGTTGGATCTACTGCGGGGGGCATTCTTTGTTTTTTCTTTTAATAAAGGACTTGTCAAAGAACATGTCCTGTCTTTTTTCACACTACACTTTTTGTTTTTTTGTGAATGGGTAGTGGTACCATGTACCCCATACTCATTCACATGGGGGGCGCGGGATTTGGGGGCCCCCTTGTTAAAGGAGGCTTCCGGATTCCGATAAATCCCCTGCCCGCAGACCCCCCACAACCACCAGCCAGGGTTGTTGAGAAGGGGCCCTTGTCCCCATCAGCATGGGGACAAGGTGCTTTGGAGGGGGGAGCCCCCCCTCCGCCCCAAAGCACCCCCCATGTTGAGGGCATGCAGCCTATATGGTATGGGAGTTCTGATCAAAATCCATACCAGACCACCTGGCCAATACCATCCCTATAGTGAAGCATGGTGGTGGCAGCATTATGCTGTGGGATGTTTTTCAGCGGCAGGAACTGGTTGACTAGTCGGGATCAAAAGATGAATGCAGCAATGTACAGAGACATCCTTGGTGAAAACCTGTTCCAGAGCTCTCTGGACCCTAGACTGGGGCGACGGTTCATCTTTCAGCAGGACGACCCTAAGCACACAGCCCACATAACAAAGGAGTGGCTAGGGGCCAACTCTGTGAATGTCCTGGAGTGGCCCAGCCAGAGCGCAGACTTGAACCCGATTGAACATCTCTGGAGAGATCTGAAAATGGCTGTGCACCGACGCTCCCCATCCAACCTGATGGAGCTTGAGAGGTCCTGCAAAGAAGAATGGGAGAAATTGCCACAAAAATAGGTGTGCCAAGCTTGTAGCATCATACTCAAAATTACTTGAGGCTGTAATTGGTGCTAAAGGGGCTTCAGCAAAGGCTGGGAATACTTATGTACATGTGTTTATTTTTGTTTTTTATTTTTAATAAATTGCAAAGATTTCAAAAAGAACTTCTTTCACGTTGTCATTATGGGGTATTGTTTGTAGAATGTTGAGGGAAAAAAATGAATGTAATCCATTTTGGAATAAGGCTGTAACATAAAATGTGGCAAAAGTTAAGCTCTGTGAATACTTTCTGGATGCACTGTATATACGTGATTTTGCGCACCCGTGCCGCCCTGTAGTATTTCTTCTATAGGGCGGCGTGGAACCGGCTAAACTTTTTTTTTTTTTTATTAATATTGTATTTATTTTTTATTTACTTCAGGTACTTTACATAGTGCCATCAATTTATTCAGCACTTTACATATACAGTTGCAAGAAAAAGTATGTGAACCCCTTGGGATTACGTGGAGTTTTGCATGAATTGGGCATAAAATGTGCTCTGAACGTCATCCAAGTCACTACAATAGAAGAACACAGTCTGCTGAACATAATACTACACAAACATTAGATGTTGCCATGGTTTAATTACACATAACATGTAAACATTCACAGTGCAGGGAGGAAAAAGTATGTGAGGCCCTAGCTTAATGACTTCTCCCAGAGCTAATTGGAGCCAGGAGTGAGCCAACCTTGACTCCAATCAGTGTGATGATATTGGATGTGTTGCTGACAGCTGTCCTGCCCTTAAAAAACACACACCTGTTTTGGGTTTACTGGTTTCAAGAAGCACTGTCTGATGTGAACCATGCCTCGCAGAAAAGAGCTCTCAGAAGACGTACGATCAAGAATTGTTGACTTGCATGAAGCTGGAAAGGTTTACAATAGTATCTCCAAAAGCCTTGATGTTCATGTGTCCACAGTAAGACAGACTGTCTACAAATGGAGAAAGTTTAGCACTGTTGCTACTCTCCCTAGGTGTGGTCGTCCTGTAAAAACGACTGCAAGAGCACAGCGCAGAATGCTGCATGAGGTGAAGAAGAATCCCAGAGTGTCAGCTAAAGACCTACAGAAATCTCTGGCACATGCTAACATTTTTGTTGACACATCTACAATAACGAAAACATTAAACAAGAATGGAGTACATGGGAGGACACCACGGAGGAAGCCATTGCTGTCCAAAAAGAATATTGCAGCACGTTTGAAGTTTGCAAAAGAGCACCTGGATGTTCCACAGCACTAATGGCAAAATATACTGTGGACAGATGAAACCAAGATTGAGTTGTTTGGGAAGAACACACAACACTATGTGTGGAGAAAAAAAGGCACAGCACACCAACATCAAAACCTCATCCCCACTGTGAAACATGGCGGAGGGAGCATCATGGTTTGGGGCTGCTTTGCTGCCTCAGGGCCTAGACGGATTGTTGTCATTGATGGGAAAATGAATTCCAGAGTTTATCAAGACATTTTGCAGGAAAACGTATGACCATCTGTCCGCCAACTGAAGCTCCGCAGAGGATGGATGATGCAACAGGACAATGACCCAAAGCATACAAGTAATTCAACAAAACAATGGCTGTAACAGCACAGAATACGCCTTCTGGAGTGGTCCAGTCAGAGTCCTGACCTCAACCCAATTGAAATGATGTGGCATGACCTTAAGAGAGCGATTCACACCAGACATCCCAAGAATATTGCTACACTGAAACAGTTTTGTGAAGAGGAGTGGTCCAAAATGACTCCAGATCGTTGTGCAGGTCTGATCTGCAACTACAGGAAACATTTGGTTGAGGTTATTGCTGCCAAAGGAGGGTCAACCAGTTATTAAGTCCAAAGGTTCACATACTTTTTCCTCCCTGCACTGTGAATGTTTACATGTTATGTGCAATTAAACCATGGCAACATCTAATGTTTGTGTAGTATTATGTTCAGCAGACTGTGTTCTTCTATTGTTGTGACTTAGATGACGTTCAGAGCACATTTTATGCCCAATTCATGCAAAACTCCACGTAATCCCAAGGGGTTCACATACTTTTTCTTGCAACTGTATATTGTACATTCACACCAGTCCCTAACCCTCAAGGGGCGTACAATCTAAGGTCCCTAACTCACATTCATACATACACATACTAGGGACAATTTAGACAGGAACCAATTAAGCTACCAGCAAGTCTTTGGAGTGTGGGAAGAAACCAGAGCACCCGGAGGAAACCCACGCAGGCACAGGGAGAACATGCAAAACTCCAGGCAGGTGTTGCCGTGGTTGGGATCTGAACCAATGACTAGTACTGCCAGGCAGAAGTGCTAACCATTTAGCCACTGTGCTGCCCATAATACAATTCCTCAGTTACTTCCTGGTTTCCATACCTAGGCAAATGTCACATACCAGGCATCTTCAGAAGAGTAGGAGGGGTTTTCTCAGCTAACCACACCCTCCTGTCTGCATGCATGAGCTATGGGCAGATGGATTCCAGGAAGTAAATACTACACGATTCATCTGCCCTTACTCAATATGGCCACAAATGCTAGGGGGATGTATTTCAAAATGATTTCTCAGCAAAAATAAAGCATAGAAACGTGGATGGATGGGGGGATTTACTTTGGATGATAGGAATAAATTTCAGTTTATGGAGCGGAGATGCAGTGGTGTTCTTTTTTACAGCTGCATGCTAAATAAAATTTTGATGCTTCCAATGCTATTCATTGTAGTTATGGGAATATTATACAAATCGAGCTGCTTTTCAAGTTCATGGTAAATCATATTTTATTCTCTCTTCATTCTAGATCTGTCAGGACTATAACAGTACTTGGGCCTGGGAGATGGAGAAGAAAGGCTACCTGGAGATGAGCGTGGAGTGTAAAGTGGGTCTGCTGAAGGTAATGCATGCCTTGTGTTTGGGTCTAGCAATGTGTTGAGAAAACTGCTAAATGCCGAGTTGAAAACCATATATGGAAATGGAATTACCAGCTGAAGGATTTCTAATTTTGCTCAGCAAGTCTTTTGATTGAGAAACTCCCTGACAGACGATACAGGTATCTGACCTATTCTAATTCATGGAAATATACGGGTTTTTTTTAATCACCTTCCGCCCGCCATATAGTAATATGACGGGCGCAAGGTGGTTCTCTCGTTCTGCGAGGACGTCATAAGACGTCCTCCCATTCTCACCGCGAATGCGCGGCTCAGGAAGCGATCGGTGATGCGCTGCGTCCCTTGGACACAGCGGATCACCGATCACGGAAAGACCCGAAGATGTCGGCTCGGTCGTGTGATCAGCTGATCACATGTAAACAGGGAAATGCCAGTTATCGGCATTTCTCCCCTCTCGAGCTGTCACGCTGACAGAGGAGAGGAGAGCTGGTAATCGGCTTTCCGCGGAGGGGACATGTACATTGATAATCAGGGCACTGATGATCAGTGTGCCCTGGTGATCAGTGTAGCCCCAGCAGTGCCACATGTCAGTGTCCATCAGTGCCTTATGTCAGTGGCACATATCGGTGCCTACCAGTGCACATCAATGCCACATATCAGTGCCCATCTGAGCTGCCTTTCAGTGCCTATCAGTGCCATGTAACAGTGCTGCCTTTCAGTGCCCATCAGTGATGCCTGGCAATGCCCATCAGTGCCACCTACCAGTGCCTCATCAGTGCCACCTATCAGTGCCCATCAGTGCAGCCTCATTAGCGCACATCAGTGAAGGAGAAAAATCACTTATTTACAAAATTTTATAACAAAAACTAAGAAAAACGTTGTTTTCAAAATTTTCAGTGGTTTTTGGTTTGTTTAAGAAAAAATTAACCCAGAGGTGATTAAATACCACCAAAATAAAGCTCTATCTGTCACAAAAAAATGATAAAAAAATTCATATGGGTACAGTGTTGCATGACCGCGCAATTGTCATTCAAAGTGCGACAGCGCTGGAAATTGGCCTGGGCAGGAAGGGGGTAGAAGTGCCCTGTAGGCTAGCGGTTAAAGAAACCTTCTTTCCATGTGTAGTTGGGAGTATAAATATATACATACACATAATGTGGAGAGTTGGCTCTAGCACTTTATAACATGAAATCATTGCGTGTTCTCAAAGTTTAAAAAAAAAAAGACCATAATGCAGAACATTGGAGCCAGGCATGTACAGGACTTGAAATGAGAATACATACGAAAGTGCAGATGTAACTGTGATCTGATATTTTGGAGGGATACGGCTCATCTTTCCCAAGGCAACCAGGCTACATAGATGGTGTGCAGAAAAGATGAACCTGTCAAAAAATGATCGCATGTGTTAGTGGTGCACCGAAATGAAAGTTATGGTGCCGAAAACCGAAAATTCAGGATGCACTTGGCCTAAAACCGAAATGGACAGTTTTTAACAATGTGTATATTTTTTTATATATAGTTGTATTGAATTCAGCTTTTTTATTTAATATCATGAATTTAATTGAATATTAATTTAAAAAATACAATCCAGTAACGTAAAATAACTTCTGTTGAAAGTAACGCACAAAAATTGGAGAGAAAATAAAATAATATAAAATTTAAAAAAAATAAATATGCTGCACAATTTAAAAAAAATAAATAAATAGAATGGCAAAGAAACTTTTCACTTTTAATTATTGTGCAATAAAGTAAATAGAACTACCCATGGCAAAATGCTTCTAATCTGTCTCATGTAAATGAAAATTGCAACTATTTTTTTCTTTTTCGTTGCAAAGTTAGTGTGCAAAACCGTAATAAACAAAACTAAAACAGAATGGCAGAAGGCCGTTATCCTGTTTTATGTGAACATATTAATTAAAATATATTTATTATTATTATTATACAGTATTTATATAGCGCCAGGGGTTTGCTCAGCGCTGTACAGTAGCAAGGGGGACAGAACATGAGACAAGACAGTAACAATACAATACACGAGGGGTTCGAGGGCCCTGCTCTTTTGAGTTTACAATCTAGGAGGGAGGGGAAGGTGGTACAGGAGGAAATGGCTGTGGGGGATGGAGTGGAGGAGGTTAGTTGTTAGGTGAGGTCGGGGGAGGCTTCCCTGAAGAGGAGGGTTTTCAGGGTGCACCTAAAGGTGAGGAGGGTAGGCGACAGTCTGATGGATTGGGGTAGGGAGTTCCAGAGGATGGGGAAGTCCTAGAGAAGTCCTGCAATCGGGCGTGGGAGGAGGAGACCAGGGAGCTAGAGAGTAGGTGGTTGAGCAAAATAATAACAGAATTAACCAACAATGGCGACTATGCCCCACGGAGCGGGGCAGCTAGGGAGTTAAATAGTTTGCGGGGACGCATATGAGCGGGCACCTGTAGTCTGTGTCACAGTGTACCCCTGGCCGACAGCCACTTCGGTGGAGAGGAGGATCTATCATGGGAGTTACACCCGCATGCTCCACTGGATCAGTAAGTAGTGGCCCCTCCCCTTCTCCCCAGGACGCGGTGTGGGACGCAGGTTCTCCCCTAGGGTGGTTGGCCCTGCAGGGTCCCCTGTCACCCCCAGATCCCCCCCCCCCCACCTTATTATTGGCAAGACCCTGATAGTAGGGGCTCCCAGCCCTCCTGCGGTGCAATCTGTGACTCGCCTGGAGCTACCCTGGCACTGAGGGGGTTTGTCCTGCTGTGGGGGGTGGGGAGGTGTCTGCTATTGATTGTGGTCCTACCTGGACCTAGGAGGGGGGGGGGGGCTCGGATGGATGCTCTTAATCCAGCATTGTGCACGAGTGTAGAGGCTCTCCTTCCTCATTGGCTCAGAGACAGCAGCAGCAGGAGCCATTGGCTTCCACTGCTGTCAATCATAGGGAGAGGAGGGGGGGCTGAACCGCACTCTGTTTGTCTATGGACACACACAGCCAGCTCGACAGCAAGGCCGCACGAGTGTCTCCCTAGCAAACGGCTTGTTATGCTGGGTACTTGGCAGGGGAGAGGTGCCGGGAGGATTTGAGAAGAGGGGGATTGGGTCTGCTGAGCAGGTAAATATCACATTTTTTTTTAATTTAATATAAAAATGATGGTTTTACAATCACTTTAGTGGCTAAACGAAGTGTTGTACATACACTCTCACACGCTCATGCTTGGGCACCAATATTTACTAAGTCAGCACGCAGTCATCTCTGCTTTGCAGTGCTACACAATGTGTGTGCTTCGTTGTTTCTTTTCACAATGCGAATGTTTAGGTCTGCCAGCCCACTGAAAACCGTTCAGCCCTTTTGTGGCTGCTATTTTATCTCAACAATTGTTAGAGGCAGTAAATGGCCAAAGTGACAGGTTGTCTTTAAAAAAAGAGTGACTCCCAGGGGCGGACTGACCATTCGAGCACTGCCAGAGGGCCCAGGGTCAGTAGGGGGCCCCATGAGATGCTCTTGGTACCTTTCATTGGCTTTTTCATAGGCTTTTTTGGGTGTCGGCGAGGACACAGGGGCCCCATGATTCCCTATTGCCCGAGGGCCCCATGAGTTGTCAGTCCGCCCCTGGTGACTCCCCAACTACTAATGCTTACGTTGGCTGTGCTCTTCTGCCGCTGTTTCCCTGTCTGAATCCTCAGCAAATACCCAGTTTTTGGGTATGGGACTGTATGTGATTCCTCCCAGGATGCAATGCTCAGACCTCAGCAGCCAATTGCCAGGTGTAAGCACTGTCACCTGGAGGAGAGGAGGAAGTGATTACCCTGTGTAAGCTTCAAAAGGGGGTTGGGCTCCCAGCTTCAAAGGAGGAACAGAGTGCTGTCTATTTTCTCTGTCTGGTCTTTAGCTTTAGGCTAGGTTAACACCTATGCAGTTTGCGTTTGATCCGTTTTTGCAGTGCGTTTTGTGTTTTTGTTGCGTTTTTGCTTTTTTTGGGTCAACTTGTTGCTGGGCAGATTCAAAACGCATCAAAAATGCACGGAAAACGCAGCACTTCTATATGCAGTTCCATTGAAGTCTATTGGACTAAAAATGATGGCATGCACTGCGTTCCTGCATAAAAAACACACAGGTGTGAACCTGGCCTTAAAGTGGTTGTAAACCCCTAAATATACCCAGCGAAGTGACTGGCCATAGGTGATGCACAGAGATGAAGCAAATCCACCTATATAAGTTGTGCCTGTTCATTTGCAGTCGTATTCTGTACGTCTGGGTAAAGTGCAGAATTGATACGGTTTGCCTGAGCTTTCAGAAAGCAGGGGGCGGGAAGTTGAAGTTGCACACTGTAGAGCTCAGTGAGGAGAGCTCTGAGCACTGATTGACCATACCCTCCCCACCAGGGGCGGACTGACAACTCATGGGGCCCCAGGCAATAGGGGATCATGGGGCCCCTGTGTCCTTGCCCAAACTAAAAAAAAACCTATGAAAGAGGTACCAGGGGCATCTCATGGGGCCCCCTAATGACCCCGGGCCCTTGGGCAGCGCCCGAGTTCCCAAATGGTCAGTCCGCCCCTGCTCCCCACACACACAGGAACAGAGCTGAGGTTTTCAATCACAGGCTGTGTGTAAGGATGCAGCAGACGGAAATGACACTTTGTGCTCTGGATTGACACAAGTACACACTAGAGAAGGATATGCTTTGCTCATATTTCATGTCTGATGTTTACATCCACTGTAACAGTACAAAGAAAAAAAAAGCTGCTGCTTTCCCCCCCCCCCCCCTTTTTTTTTTTTTTTTTTTTTTCTTTCTTTCTTCTTATATTGCTGATGACATAAGCCACCAAGTTAGTGAAAAAAAAAAAAATTCTGAGCATGTTTTTTTTTCTTTTTTGCAGCACTTATGTGAGTGTCAGTTTGATGACAATCTGAAGTTCAAGAATGCCATTAATGAAGAGGACGCCGATTTGATGCGCATCCAACCAATCGGAAGAGATAAAGACGGCTTAATGTACTGGTACCAACTTGATCAGGACCACAATGTCCGCATGTACATAGAAGAACAGGATGACCAGGACGGATCTACGTGGAAATGCATAGTCAGGTTGGCTTTGTGTGGGGGTGCTTCGTTGTATTGCTGTGCGTATCCAGTAATGTAGTGTAAAGTGGACCAGTCCTGTATCCCATAACGACCAATTAGAAATGATCTCAGAACGTGATGCATTGATCTGACATCGTATTGCTGCGGTTTATAACACTTTCGTATTCTGATTGCTGTATGCGCTACTATACTGAATAATCATGCAGTCATATTTAGATCAAAATGGGAAATAACAAGCAGAGATGGATTAGATGGCCTAACAAGTTTAAGTTGTTTGCCGTGATTTCCAAGTTCATAGCTTAAAGTGGACCTTTAGTGTAATCTCTTCGACTCTAATGTAACTTTTGTCTTCGATTTCTACTGAAATATACAGTGGGGCAAAAAAGTATTTAGTCAGCCACCAATTGTGCAAGTTCTCCCACTTAAAAAGATGAGAGAGGCCTGTAATTGGCATCATAGGTAGACCTCAACTATGAGAGACAAAATGAGAAAACAAATCCAGACAATCACATTGGCTGATTTGGAAAGAATTTATTTGCAAATTATGGTGGAAAATAAGTATTTGGTCACCTACAAACAAGCAAGATTTCTGGCTCTCACAGACCTGGACCTTCTTCTTTAAGAGGCTCCCCTGTCCTGCACTCATTACCTGTATCAATGGCACCTGTTTGAACTTGTTATCAGTATAAAAGACACCTGTCCACAACCTCAAACAGTCACACTCCAAACTCCACTATGGTGAAGACCAAAGAGCTGTCGAAGGACACCAGAAACAAAATTGTAGACCTGCACCAGGCATGGAAGACTGAATCTGCAATAGGCAAGCAGCTTGGTGTGAACTAATCAACTGCAATAATTAGAAAATGGAAGACATACAAGTCCACTGATAATCTCCCTCGATCTGGAGCTCCACGCAAGATCTCACCCCGTGGGGTCAAAATGATCACAAAAAAGGTGAGCAAAAATCCCAGGACCACACGGGGGGACCTAGTGAATGACCTGCGGAGAGCTGGGACCAACGTAACAAAGGCTACCATCAGTAACACACTACGCCGCCAGGGACTCGGATCCTGCAGTGCCAGACGTGTCCCCCTGCTTAAGCCAGTACATGTCCGGGCCCGTCTGAAGTTTGCTAGAGAGCATTTGGATGATCCAGAAGAGGATTGGGAGAATGTCATATGGTCAGATGAAACCAAAATAGAACTGTTTGGTAGAAACACAACTCATCGTGTTTGGAGGAGAGAGAATGCTGAGTTGCATCCAAAGAACACCATACCTACTGTGAAGCATGGGGGTGGCAACATCATGCTTTGGGACTGTTTCTCCGCAAAGGGACCAGGACGACTGATCCATGTACAGGACAGAATGAATGGGGCCATGTATCGTGAGATTTTGAGTGCAAACCTCCTTCCATCAGTAAGGGCATTGAAGATGAAATGTGGCTGGGTCTTCCAACATGACAATGATCCCAAACATACCGCCCGGGCAACGAAGGAGTGGCTTCGTAAGAAGCATTTCAAGGTCCTGGAGTGGCGTAGCCAGTCTCCAGATCTCAACCCCATAGAAAACCTTTGGGGGGAGTTGAAAGTCCGTGTTGCCCAGCGACAGCCCCAAAACATCACTGCTCTAGAGGAGATCTGCATGGAGGAATGGGCCAACATACCAGCAACAGTGTGTGCCAACCTTGTGAAGACTTACAGGAAACGTCTGACCTCTGTCATTGCCAGCAAAGGATATATAACAAAGTATTGAGATGAACTTTTCATATTGACCAAATACTTATTTTCCACCATAATTTGCAAATAAATTCTTTTCAAATCAGCCAATGTGATTGTCTGGATTTTTTTCCTCATTTTGTCTCTCATGGTTGAGGTCTACCTATGATGCCAATTACAGGCCTCTCTCATCTTTTTAAGTGGGAGAACTTGCACAATTGGTGGCTGACTAAATACTTTTTTGCTCCACTGTAGTATACTTTATTATTATACAGGATTTATATATTATTATTATTATACAGGATTTATATAGCGCCAACAGTTTGCTCAGCACTTTACATTATAGTGGGAGACAATACAATAACAATACAGTTCAATACAAGAGGGATTTGAGGGCCCTGCTCCTTGGAGCTTACAATCTAGGAGGGAGGGGTTAATGGTACAATAGGTAATAACTGTGGGGGATGGAGTGGTTGGAAGAGTAGAGGATACTTTATATGCCTACGGCCTGATATCTGTGCATCTACAGTGTGAGATCTAAGGCGCTGCTGCATCTGACTGCTTGTCTCATCAAATTTGCAGTGAGATTTGGTTATGTCACTACTGTTCTCCTTGCTGGATAGGAAGCTGTACCTGAGGATCTGCAGTACTAGGATCTCCCTGCTTCTGCTTTATTTCGTGAAATGTGCTCTCCAAACCCCTCTTTATGCCACATTTATTCTTCTTCCAGTCATCAGATTCCCAATCATTGGGGGGGTCAAGCTTTGACATGAAAAGGCAAAGCCGTGCCACAGGATGTCTGCCTCAGGCTCCATGCACACGGGGCGTTTTGATAACGCTGGTAACATTAGCTGTGTAAAGTCACGTTTAAAAACGCTAGTTTTTCACCATTTTCTTAGTGTTTTTGCATTCGCGTTTAGCTGCTTTTTACCTCATTTAGTGGCATTTTTCCGCGTTTTTTTTTTTTGTCTTTCACCAAAAAAAAAAAATTTTTTTGTGGGTCAAAGAAAGTCCAAAAATGCCGGTTTGCGGCATCTTGCCACGTTTTTACATAAAAAAAAAAACTCCTCTAGAAACCCACTAGTCCTGTTTTTTGTTTTAGAGCCAAAAAACGTCCCAGCCAAAAAATGTTGATTCCAGTCTATGTGTGGATGGACACATAGGATAACATGCTGGGGGGTTTACTGGCTGTAGAAAAAAACGTCAAAAGTCAAAAACAGCCGCTGTAAAAATGTCTCTTGTGTGTGTGAGGACTCAACATGACACGATGTGAAACAAGGCATAGCAAGTCAGTAATGGGGAAGAGATCAGCTACAGGGAAGCCCATAGGCAACACAAAGCACTTTGTTGTCACGGGTGCTTTGAGGGAACCAAGCACTTCTTTTTTGGCTCCATAGTTACATAGTTAGTCTGGCTGAAAAAAGACAAGAGTCAATCCACTTCAACCATTAAAAAAAAAAAAAAGGGTTAGGGACTGATGTGAATGTACAATATATATGTAAAGCGCTAAGTAAATTGACAGGACTATATAAGTACCTGAAATAATGTTATAAAAGAAAATTAATATTAAGTGACTTGATTATTCATGTTGGTATTTTTTGAAGATTTGTGATTACTAGTGCATTTCTTTATTCTTACATTATTTTTATGTATGCATACTTATTGGTCCCTTTTTAGACGGGGTGGACCCATCAGCGGATCCGCTTGCTCAGTGGGGAATCGCCTCACTGAATTCCCGGTGAGCAAGTGGATGACACGTCTGTGTCCGCTCCGCTGCTGCAGAGCGGACAGACCCAGCCCACTGTTTTCCATGGGGTGGTCAAATGGAAACGGAATGCCCGTCCATTTCCACCCAACTGTCATCGGATCCAGTAGACCACAGGTGTCAAACTGGCGGCCCTCCAGCTGTTGACAAACTACAAGTCCCATGAGGCATTGCAAGATTGACAGTTAACAGCATGACTCCCAAGGGCAGAGGCATGATGGGACTTGTACTTTTGCAACAGCTGGAGGGTCGCCAGTTTGACACCCCTTATCCAAAGGAAGGGGGAGGTGATACAAAAGGTGATAGCTGCGGGGGATGATCTGGTGGAGGTGATTCAAGTACAGTACAGTGGAGGTGGGGTAGGTTTCCCTGAAGAAGCAAGTTTTCAAGGATCGCCTAAAGGCAGACAGGGTGGGGGCTGACCAGACATACTGTGGGTAGGGAGTTCCAGAGGATGGGGGAGGCTCTGGAGAAGTCCTGGAGGTGAGCGTGGGAGGAGGTGATGAGGGAGCTAGAGAGGAAGACATCTTGGGAGGAGCGGAGTGGGCGATTTTGGGCGATGTGCCCATCTGTCTGTTTTCAGTGTACAGGATCGGATGCTTGCGGGTGTCAGCGGACAGCCACCGGTCCAGAGAGGGCTATGGATGGTCCGATTGGGTCCACCTGAAAAACTGACAGGTAGACCCAATCAGAACGTCAGTGTGAAAGAGGCCTTATGGTTGGTAACCCAGTGAATAGATGGTATTGGGGTAGCAGCAAAATGTATGTATTTTTCATGCTGGTAGATTTGACTCATGAATGTTGCAAAGAAAAAAAAACCTAGTAATAGTAAGTTCTGTTTTTTGCTGCAGGACCAGGAATGAACTGGCAGAAACTCTGGAACTTTTAAAAGCACAAATAGATCCAGCTTTACTGAAGAAATCTGAGCCACAGGATAGTTCATCTCGAGAAAGCCCAAATCCAGAGGATGAAGAACTGAAAAAAGGAGAGAGCGGAGGTATGAAGCCGTTACATCATGTAACGTTTGTGGTCTTTTTCAGTGAATAGTGCAGGAGGAAATGCACTTAACCACTTCCAGTCCGGACACTTTTACCCCCTTCCTGCAGAAAGTCAAAAATATTGTTTTCCTCAAAATTGTCAGTCTTTTTTTGTTTACAGCGCAAAAAAAAAAAACCGCACAGGTGATCAAATACCACCGAAAGAAAGCTCTATTTGTGTGAAAAAAGGACACAAATTTCATTTATGTACAGTGTTGCATGACCGCACAATTGTCAGTTAAAATAATGCAGCGCCGTATCGCAAAAAATGGCCTGGTCAGGGAGGGGGGTAAATCCTCATGAGGGCAAATGGTTAAAATACATGATTTTCTGTCTCTGCTTTCACATTCCGTTATTTAAAGGATAAGTTCACCTTTGGGAACATGTTACATGTTCCACCCGTTTTTAGGGTGGAACATGTAACATGTTCCCATTGCTGCAGCCACTCTCAAATTTCCCCTCCTCCCTGTGACACCAGTACAGAAGCGTGGCCGTGTGAATGAATCAACTACATGTACTGACATCCTTTGCGGTTGTCCGCTTGTAGTTCAAACTGAACTACCATGATCAGGGGCGGACTGACCATTTGGAAACTTGGGCACTGCCCGAGGGCCCGGGGTCAGTAGGGGGCCCCATGAGATGCCCCTGGTACCTTTTTCATAGGCTTTTTTGAGTTTGGGCAAGGACACAGGGGCCCCATGATCCCCTATTGCCCGGGGGCCCCATGAGTTGTCAGTCCGCCCCTGACCATGATGCTGTTATTTTATTTATTTATTTATCGAGTTTATATAGCGCCAAAGGGTTTGCTCAGCGCTGTACAATAGAGGGGGGACAATACATGAAACAGAACAGTAACATCAAACAGCACACAAGGGGTAAGAGGGCCCTACTCTTTCGAGCTTACAATCTAGGAGGGAGGGGGTAGAGGTACAGGAGGAAACGGCTATGGGGGATGGAGTGGTAGGAGGAGGGAAGGGCAGCGGCTGTTAGGTGAGGGTGGGGTAGGCTTCCCTGAAGAGGTGGGTTTTCAGGGAGCGCCTGAAGGTGAGGAGGGAAGGTGACAGTCTGATGGATTGGGGTAGTGAGTTCCAGAGGATGGGGGAGGACCTGGAGAAGTCTTGCAGTCGTGCGTGGGAGGAGGAGACCAGGGAGCAAGATAGAAGGAGGTCCTGTGAAGAGCGAAGGGTACGGGTAGGGTGGTACTTGGGAATCAGGTCGGTGAGGTAGTTAGGGGCAGTGTTGTGAATGGCTTTATAGGTCAGAGTGAGCAGTTTGAATTTAATGCGTTGGGCAATGGGGAGCCAGTGGAGGGAGAGGCAGAGGGGGGTGTTGAGCGCTGTTGAGCGCTCTAGTAGTTTGATTCTTTTGTCATGGTGTAACTGCCTGCCTGTATGAGGTATGAGCAGACAGCTTACACTGACAGTCTGCAGGAGCCCTACATTGCTCCCTCGATCTACTGATCGCTGATGCAATGCTTTCCAGGCTCCTAGGAGGGAAAAAAAAAGTAAATGCTCCTTTTTTTTTTTTTTTTAATCTGCAAAAAAGTGCATTTATTTTTTAAAAGGTGAACTTATCCTTTAAGTTGGTGGCATGCTGTCTTTAAAATGCAGTCTCCTGCATACTGTGTGTAATCACTGTCAACAGCACTTTCTTGCTTCATTCTGCTTTACATCCTCAAATGATCTTGCTACATTTTTCTGAGTTCTCCCTCTTCTTTACAAAATACATATAATGTTGAAAATACATATAATACATATACAAAATACATATAATGTTGAAAATACATATAATACATATACAAAATACATATAATGTTGAAAATACATATAATACATATACAAAATACATATAATGTTGATGCATATAATGCGTTTCTGCCTCTTCCCACTTCTATTGTCATTCTGTGCCCCACGGGCATGATCACCCCTTTTTCCCAGCCCCCAGTCAGTGTGCGTGTAGTTGGAGCACAGAGCAAGCACAACAGACAGCACATACAGCAGAATACAGACGTAATATACAAGTCCTCTGATTAATGTAGTGGTACGTGTTGTACAGAGAGCAGGGCACAGTGCCTCCTTCGTTCCATTGACTTTCTATAAATTGTATGTAATGCGTTGATATTTACATATAGGAAGTTTTCCCTTTTGTATGCTGTAGGCAGCTAGGGTCTAGTGAAATATAGAACACGAGCACAAGGCGCCCAATAACAGGTACCAAGGGTAAGATGGGGGTCACAAAGGTGATCGATGACGCACCATCACAGTCCTTTCGTATAAATCTACAAAAAAGAGAAACTTCAGCTCAAGTTTTTAAAACATTCTTGTAATTAGAAAAAGTATTGGCAGATGTTTTTTTTTTTTTTTTTTTTCTTCGTTATCTTGCATTAAAATATTTTGCAAAGAGTGCATGGCTATTAACCACTTCCAGTCCGGACACTTTCACCCCCTTCCTGTCCAGGCCAATTTTCAGCTTTCAGCGCTATCACACTTTGAATGACAATTGCACGATCATGCAACACTGTACCCATATGAAGGTTTTAGCATTTTTTTGAGACCGATAAAACTTTATTTTGGTGGTATTTATTCACCACTGGGATTTTGCTATATAAATGAAAAAGTCCACAAATGTTGAAAAAAAAAAAAAGTGTTTGTCTTACAAAATTTTGCAAATAAATCTTTCTTCATAAAACGTGGCCAAAATGTATTCAGTTATCTTTTTATTAAAAAAAAAATAAATAACCCAAATTAGTTAAGTTTATAACCATAAATTATTTTAAAAAATGTTTATATATATATATATATATATATATATATATATATATATATATATATATATATATATATATATTATTATTATACAGGATTTATATAGCGCCGACAGTTTGCTCAGCGCTTTACATTATGGTGGGAGACAATACACGAGACAGCACAGTAACAATACAATTCGATACACGAGGGGTTCGAGGGCCCTGCTCCTTGGAGCTTACAATCGAGGAGGGAGGGGATAGTGGTACAGGAGGAAATAGCTGTGGGGGATGGAGTGGTTGGAAGAGTAGAGGAGGTCAGTATTAGCTGAGGGCGGGGTAGGCTTCCCTGAAGAGAGAGGTTTTCAGAGTGCGCCTAAAGGTGAGCAGAGTGTGTGTGTGTGTGTGTATATATATATATTCTATATTTTTTTTTTTTTTACATACTGTCACCCTAGCAGTACAGTGTCACCATAGTGACACTGTACTACTTGTGAGGGGTGATTATTTTTTTTTATTTTTTTTACTGATTGCTTTTACACCCATAGAGGCTGTAAAAGCAATAATTTCTCCTTCTCTCTGGCTGCATTCCTGCAGCCATTGAGAAATACTTTGAGAGCTGTGATTGGTCACAGCTTGTCACATGGTACAAGGCTGTTGTGAGTAGCTCTGTACCATGTGACCTCTGTGATCATTCACAGATTTCACAAGTAGTAAGCAATAATGTCAGAAGTGACATCTTGCTTACTACTATTCACGTGGTCACTGATTGGCCAGTCAGTGATCACGTGAATCAGGACCTCACACAGAGGTCCCGTACAGTGAACGGTGTTCCACTGTGTCCTCCGGACACAGCAGGCACCGGAGCGCGGTGCCGCGTGCTCCCAGGGAGTATGCACAGGCTGTGAATGTGGGCGCCGTTTATAAACCGCAACCCGCTACTGCACTGCTCCCGTCCGGCCGTTTATATACATGTGCCAGACGGGAAGTAGTTAAAGTAACACCCTTGCTGCTACTAAAATGTTTTTCACTTTAATACAGAGAATGTCAGAAAACCTTTTTACCTCTATATCCACTTTTAGAAGTGGACAAATGTCTAGTCTTTGTAATCCTTAGATGGAAGAAAAGCCCAAGTCTAACATAATTGTTAAAAATGTTCCTTCCCCCTCCTACTTATCTTGCCTAACCTATATAAAAATGATGTGTAGGGGCACGTGGGCCAGCACAGTGGCTAAATGGTACTAGTCGTTGGTTCAGATCCCAACCACGGCACCACCTGCCTGGAGTTTTGCATGATCTCCTTGTGCCTGCGTGGGTTTCCTCCGGGTACTTCGGTTTCCTCCTGCACTCCTCCAAAGACATGCTGGTAGGTTAATTGGATCCTGTCTAAATTGTCCCTAGTATGTGTATGTATGAGTGTGCGTTAGGGACCTTAGATTGTACGCCCCTTGAGGGTTAGGGACTGATGTGAATGCACAATATATATGTAAAGCGCTGCATAAATTGACAGCGCTATATAAGTACCTGTAAATAATAATCTGTATATTCACGTATTTTTACCACTTGCCCTCCTAAATCTATACAGTGGATATAAAAAGTCTACACACCCCTGTTAAAATGTCAGGTTTCTGTGATGTAAAAAAATTAGACAAAAATTATTTCAGAACTTTTTCCACCTTTTAATGTGATCTATAAATTGTACAACTCAATTGAGCAACAAACTGAAATCTTTTAAGTGGAGGGAAGTAAAAATATAAAACTAAAATAATCTGGTTGCATAAGTGTGCACACCCTTACACTAATCCTTTGTTGAAGCTCCTTTTGATGTGATTCCAGCACTCAGTCTTTTTGGGTATGAGTCTATAAACATGGCACATCCTGACTTGGCAATATTTGCCCGCTCTTCCTTGCAAAAACACTCCAAATCTGTCAGATTGCGAGGGCATCTCCTGTGCACAGCCCTCTTCAGATCACCCCACAGATTTTCCATCGGATTCAGGTCTGGGCTCTGGCTGGGCCATTCCAAAACTTTCATCTTCTTCTGGTGAAGCCATTCCTTTGTTGATTTGGATGTATGCTTTGGGTGGTTGTCATTCTGAAAGATGAAATTCCTCTTCATGTTCAGCTTTCTAGCAGAAGCCTGAAGGTTTTGTGCCAATATTGACTGGTATTTGGAACTGTTCATAATTCCCTCCACCTTGACTAAGGTCCCAGTTCCAGCTGAAGAAAAACAGCCCCAAAGCATGATGCTGCCACCACCATGCTTCACGGTGTGTATGGTGTTCTCTTGGTGATGTGCAGTGTTGTTTTTATGCCAAACATACCTTTTGTAAATATGGCCAAAAAGTTCAACCTTAGTTTCATCAGACCAGGACACATTTTCCCACATGCTTTTGGGAGACTTCAGATGTGTTTTTGCCAAATGTAGCCCGGCTTGGATGTTTTTCTTCGTAAAAAAAGGCTTCCGTCTTGCCACTCTACCCCATAGCCCAGACATATGAAGAACACTGGAGATTGTTGTCACATGTACCACACAGCTACTACTTGCCAGATATTCCTGCAGCTCCTTTAATGTTGCTGTAGGCCTCTTGGCAGCCTCCCAGACCAGTTTTCTTTGGTCTTTTCATCAATTTTGGAGGGATGTCCAGTTCTTGGTAATGTCACTGTTGCTCCATATTTTTTCCACTTGATGACTGTCTTCACTGTGTTCTATGGTATATCTAATGCCTTAGTAGAGCCATACAAACCAGTGTGCCTACAATGTAAAATGTGCACACAGTTAACCCTTTGATCACCCCAAATGTTAACCCCTTCCTGCCCAGTGTCATTAGTACAGTGTCAGTGCTTTTTATTAGCACTGATCTCTGTATTGGTGTCACTGGGGATGTCAGTGACAGCAAGTCTTTCTTCATAAGTTTAGGCCAAACTGTATTCTGCTACATTGCTTTGGTCAAAATAACCCAAATCAGTGCTTGTTTAGTTTGTAGGAAAGTTAGAGTCCACAAAATATGGTATATAGGCATCTTTCATTTCCTGAGGCCCAGAAATGTCAGGACAGTACAGATAATCCCCCAAATGACCCATTTACAGACCCAAATACAGTCTATGGTATTTAGTAAGAGGCATGGGGAGTTTTTTGAAGTTGTAGTTTTTTGCCACAGTGTTTTGGAAAATGAAGAAATTACAAAAATAAATAAATTTTCCTCCCAATTATTTTGGTAGTTTTTGGTTTGCACACTGTCACCAGTGCAGTTCAGCTTCATCATATAACTGACGTGGCAGCTGTCGGGGACACTGGTCAATTTTTTTTTTCTTTAGAGGTTTTTTGTTTTTTTAACTAACTGACCAGAGCACTACAATGTTTCCATAGTAACATTGTACTACTCTGGGGAAGTGATCAGGATTTCACTGTTATAAGCAATCATTTTTACTGAATGAAATTGATTCATTCAGTGTTTACTATTGTGGTTAGCTGTGATTGTCCCTGACTGTACCATGTGATCACTGTGGCCAATCACACAAATCAGCACAATAGTACACAATGGATGGCATGAATGAAAGCCATCCATTTTGTCCATTTGCCATGTGATTTGCTGTGATTGGTCACAGCGGTCACATGGTAACAGCAACGGCCAGTAGACTGGTTATCTGGACAGGTTGTGCTGCGGTGCATTCACCCGAAACTGTGAATGGTCCCGCCCAGCTTTTTGTCCATAGGCTAGGCAGGGACTGGCTAATCTGCTCCGATCGTGTGATCCTGCAGCTCCGATTCAGAGAACTCTCAACAACAGCTAAAATTTCTGGTAGCTGTGATGTCACCCATAGCCCCCCATAGCCCAGCTAGTGTTGGTGCTCCCTCCTGTCCCTTGCAGCATCAACTCAATGATACAGGGCAGCTGGAGCTGTGGGATCATATGACCGGACCAGAGTGGACTAAAAATAGGTAAATATACACATTTTTTTATACAGGTTAGATAGGTAGAAAGAGGGGTGGTAACATTTTTAAGAATAGATAGGTGTTAGGTACTCTTCCACTTTGATCTCCTATGCCATTTTCTGTTTTTGTATTGGTAGCACATTGTGACAGGCATTATTTTATAATGTCGGAGGGCTCTTTCCTTTGAGTCAGTCCCTTATGCCTTCTGAACATTGATCCATGTGGGAACGTTTTTCAGAGAGCGGCAATGCAGTAATGACCCCTCCCTTTTTTTTTTTTTTTGTCTTTTTAAATTGAAATACAGAAATTGGGAAGAGTTAGAACCCCTATCTGATTTTATTGTCTGTGTCCGTGCTGGGGAGATTCACCTTTTCTCTTTGTCCAGATGATGATTGTCCGTGGCACTGGAAGTGAACGAAAAACCCAATATTTTGAGTTGTGACCAGAATAGGAATAAAGGAGATTTTTTTTTTTTTTTTTTTGCGGGGACTTTTAGTTTTTTTAGAGAATTAGAGGGATTTTCACTTAACGTTCTCTTGCTGCCTCAAGACATGAAGTGAAGGAATATCTCCCCAATGGGACACAAACATTAAAAAGAACTTGTCAGGGCTTTTAACTGTTCACCGCTCCAAAACTAAGAAAAGTGTTGCCTTTAGAGTTGCTTTAGGTTCCCTTGTATGTACAATACATTGTGCCTGTGTCCTCCAGTCTGCTGTTCACTGTAGCCTTGTGTGTGTTTTGTTTTGTTTTTTTGTTTATATATTCTAGAATTTCTTTGTGGTACTTTCATATCCTTATAATTATTTGTAGAGCTCATACTTGTATAACTTATATTTCCCATTTTTTACATTTTGTTTTCTTATGTCCATGATTTACAGAGAAATTGGAAGAGGACTCAAAAGAAGGAATCAAAGAGAAACTAGACCCAGCAGATACCACAAGCACTTGTCCAACAGAAAATGGTAACGCCTGTAAGCCTGGCGATAAGGAGCCCTTAAAAACAATTTGCGAAATAAAAACAGAACCTCCTGATGTAGAGGAGGGTATAAAGGCTACCAAAGAAGAAAGTGACTCCTTCAAGGAGAATGTAAAGCCTGTGAAGGTTGATATAAAAAATGAAAAGGCAGAACCAAAAGACTTGAAGGAGTCAAAAGGGACTGCCGATAAGATTCCTTCCACGCAGGAGCCAGAACATTCAGAAATTTCTGTCATTGTCAAGCGCACTGAAGATCATGTGGAAAAATCTGTTGAGGATTCGGAGAAAATGAAGAATGACCAACAGGCCAAGATCCCCTTGAAAAAACGTGAGCTCAAGCTCACTGATGACTTTGATGGACCAGTTAAATCGTCGCTGTGCAAGTCAAAGACCCCTACAAAAGAGCTGCTTCAAAAGGATGAAGAAAAACTAGATGACGATAGCACAAAGATGTCCGCTGCTCCTGCAGCGGTTCCTGAAGGGAAGCAGTTGGTCAACGGAGAAGTAAATGGTGACAAATCACACAAAGCAAAGGTAGACCATGTGGAGAACAGTAACACCACCCCAAGAGAATCCATCATCAGCACAGCAAAGGAAGAGAATGGTGTAGTCGAGAAGAGAACTTCCAGTGTCATCAAAAGTTTGCATGAACTTAAAGAGAACAGCAAACCTAAAATCCCTGAGAATTTGGAAAAAAGTGCAAACGACCTCAGCAAAGACATTATTATTCCTTCATCGGAGGAATCTTCTCCAAAAACCTCCTTAAAAGAAGGTTCATCTGTGTCTGAAACACACAAAGGCAGTGTGGACCCCAAAGGAGGAGAAGGGCAAAAAGAATTGCTTTCTTCTCTTGAGAAGAAGACAGCTAAGACCAAGAAAGACTGCAAAAAGGATACCAATGATTCTGAGTCTGTAAAGGAGGCTGAGGTCCCGAAGAAGCCTGTCATAGTTGCCACTTCAGACAGCCCTGATGATAAGAAATTATCTGAGCCATGTGCATCTGAAGACAAGAAATCACGCGACTCTGAAAAACAAGATGTAGACGGTAGTAAGGAAGAGACTGCATCCAAGACCAGGGATACAAAAAAGAAATTAAGTGCAAAATCAAAACTGGCCTCATCCAGAAAAGCATCCGCAACAGCAAAGAAATCAACGCTGAGCGAAGAGAAGCCCACAGAAAGTAACAAAGAAGCTGAGGAAAAATGTGAGCCGGTGTCTTCTGATAAAGTTGAGGAAAAGGAGAAACTAGAAGAAAAGGAAAAACCAGAAGAAAAAGAGAAACAACTAAAAAAGCCCCCCGAAACTGAAAAGAAAACATTCAGTTTAAGGAGCAAACGGAGGGAAAAACAGGCTGCAAAGGTAATCGAAGATGCCAGTGAAATGTCCGAGTCTAAAGAGCCGGAGGTTAAGAAGACGGACAGTAAAGACAAAATCTCAGAAAAGCCAAGTTTACTTTCCAGAAATAAACATAGGCTAGAACCCATGGCAGAAGAAGACAACAGCGGATCGGAGAGCAAAGAGATGACATCCGAGAGGCAGAAGGACGGCATCAAATTGACAATCCGCATCTCCAACAAGAAGAGGAGGCCGGAACTGCCTGTGGAGAGTGTGCCTGTGGATGATGCCGAGGATGCTGAGAATGAGGACAGTATCGGGAGGAGGCTGAGACGATCTCCCAGGATCTCAAGACCTTCCATAAAGGTAGCTGACGTCAAAGAACGCAAGCCTGAGAAAAAGCAAAGCGACGATGAGGAGGAGAAGCCTGCGCCTGCAAAACCAGCTAGGGAGGAAAAGAAATCTGAAAAGGAGCCATGCCAGAAAATAAAACAGGTAAATTGTCCAGAAAATGTTTCCAATTTTTTTTTTTTATATATGTACATTATATATTGTTTCCTTTGTTTTAGAATCAAATTTAGTCTAAGTCTACTTTGAGTTAAAGTGGTTATAAAGCCTAAAATGTTTTGTTTTTTTGTTTTTTTTTTTACACCTTTAATGCATTTCTTGCATTTGGAGACAATGTTTAGGCATTAGTACCCCCACAGTTTATTTTTTGCCACAAGTGGAGTTTTATTTCAGTAAAACTGAATGTTGGCTGAGCTCAGCCTATATAGAATACTTTTCTACAGTTGCAAGAAAAAGTATGTGAACCCCTTGGGATTACGTGGAGTTTTGCATGAATTTGGCATAAAATGTGCTCTGAACATTATCTAAGTCACAACAATAGAAGAACACAGTCTGCTGAACATAATACTACACAAACATTAGATGTTGCCATGGTTTAATTGCACATAACATGTAAACATTCACAGTGCAGGGAGGAAAGAGTATGTGAGGCCCTAGCTTAATGACTTCTCCCAGAGCTAATTGGAGCCAGGAGTGAGCCAACCTTGACTCCAATCAGTGTGATGATATTGGATGTGTTGCTGACAGCTGTCCTGCCCTTAAAAAACACACCTGTTTTGGGTTTACTGGTTTCAAGAAGCACTGTCTGATGTGAACCATGCCTCACAGAAAAGCGCTCTCAGAAGACCTACGATCAAGAATTGTTGACTTGCATGAAGCTGGAAAGGGTTACAAAAGTATCTCCAAAAGCCTTGATGTTCATATGTCCACAGTAAGACAGACTGTCTACAAATGGAGAAAGTTTAGCACTGTTGCTACTCTCCCTAGGCGTGGTCGTCCTGTAAAAATGACTGCAAGAGCACAGCGCAGAATGCTGCATGAGGTAAAGAAGAATCCCAGAGTGTCAGCTAAAGACCTACAGAAATCTCTGGCACATGCTAACATTTTTGTTGACACATCTACAATAAGGAAAACATTAAACAAGAATGGAGTACATGGGAGGACACCACGGAGGAAGCCATTGCTGTCCAAAAAGAATATTGCAGCACGTTTGAAGTTTGCAAAAGAGCACCTGGATGTTCCACAGCACTACTGGCAAAATATACTGTGGACAGATGAAACCAAGATTGAGTTGTTTGGGAAGAACACACAACACTATGTGTGGAGAAAAAAAGGCACAGCACACCAACATCAAAACCTCATCCCCACTGTAAAACATGGGGGAGGGAGCATCATGGTTTGGGGCTGCTTTGCTGCCTCAGGGCCTGGACGGATTGTTGTCATTGATGGGAAAATGAATTCCAGAGTTCAAGACATTTTGCAGGAAAAGGTACGACCATCTGTCCGCCAACTGAAGCTCCGCAGAGGATGGGTGATGCAACAGGACAATGACCCAAAGCATACAAGTAATTCAACAAAACAATGGCTGCAACAGCACAGAATACGCCTTCTGGAGTGGCCCAGTCAGAGTCCTGACCTCAACCCGATTGAAATGCTGTGGCATGACCTTAAGAGAGCGATTCACACCAGACATCCCAAGAATATTGCTACACTGAAACAGTTTTGTGAAGAGGAGTGGTCCAAAATGACTCCAGATCGTTGTGCAGGTCTGATCTGCAACTACAGGAAACGTTTGGTTGAGGTTATTGCTGCCAAAGGAGGGTCAACCAGTTATTAAGTCCAAAGGTTCACATACTTTTTCCTCCCTGCACTGTGAATGTTTACATGTTATGTGCAATTAAACCATGGCAACATCTAATGTTTGTGTAGTATTATGTTCAGCAGACTTCTTCTATTGTTGTGACTTAGATGACGTTCAGAGCACATTTTATGCCCAATTCATGCAAAACTCCACGTAATCCCAAGGGGTTCACATACTTTTTCTTGCAACTGTATATAGAAATATAAGTAAATAAAATAGATCTGTTCTTGAAATATATAAATAGTTGTACATCCAGGACATTTGACATGTCCATCATGACATTGTACAGAAACACTCCCTTACTGCTTTTCCCCTCTTCATAATGTTTATAGAAGCCAAAACAAAAACGAAGGGCGCGGTGGACCAACTCCAGATCACGACGCAAACGTAAATCGTCCAGTGAGGACGAATCTGATGAGTCGGATAGTGAGGAAGAGTCAGAGGAGGAATCAGAAAATGAGGCAAAAGAAGAGGGAGTACCTGGGGAAGACGATGAACCCTGCAAGAAGTGTGGACTTCCCAACCACCCTGAGCTAGTAAGTACTGCACAGTCCATAACCTCTCCCCCCATATCAGAAAGTACAGGACATCCTGTATACTGAAAACCAGTACTGGAGGACATGAGACTCTAAGCTAGAATTTATTTTATATATTTGAAACTGATTTCAGTGCAAATATGCAGCACCTAAATCTCTGAACATCTCTATTTTGTCTTTTGAAAAAAGCTGCAATATTGAAAAATACCTGGGAGTCCTGCAACTCAAACTTCTGTATTGAGAACTCTGCCTCTGCTGCACTAAAATTCCATGCAGTGTTGTCAGCCCTGCTGCGTTTTTTTTTTTTCTGGTATACTACAAAACTCCTTCCCCTGTGTTACGAAGATCGAGGGGGGTTCCGTAGTGCAATTGGGGAAAAATGGGAAGGAGGCAGGAGTGAGAACAATGCTATGGATTTCAGTGCAGCAGAGGGGCACGGTCGGATCACTACAGGAAGATAGAAGCTCACTGGATTCCAAACAGGATCAACAGGTATTTCCTTTATTAACCACTTGCCGCCCTGCCACTGTAGAAATACGGCGGCAGGGCGGCACTGGCAGGCAAAACCACGTTTTAAAACGTGTGTTTTGTAAACAAATAGGGGCGCGCGCGAGGCGTGCCGCCGCCGCCCTATCTGTCCCGCCGATCACCACCACGGATGTCAGTCGCCGGTCCTTAGCGGCTGTTTCCCGGCGATTGGCGGTAAACAGTGACAGAGAGCACAGCTGCAGTAGCTGTGCTGTCTGTCACTTCCTTGTCAGCTCGAGGACGAGCTGATCGAGACAGAAGAGTTTCTCTCTCTCGATCAGCGGTGTCCCGTGCAGCACACACCCCCGCCCCCTAAAAAACACTCCCCCTCACTCAGATAACCCTTCCCTGCAAAATAAAGTTAACCCCTTCCTCCTCAGTGCCATTAGTACAGTGTCAGTGTTTTTCTTTTTGCACTGATCACTGTATTAGTGTTTTTGGGGATGTCAGTGACCCCAAGTCAGTACCCCCCAATGTCAGAATGTCTGCCCCAGTGCCGCCATAAGTCGCTGATTGCCGCCATAAGTCGCTGATTGCCGCTATAAGTCGCTGATTGCCGCCATAAGTCGCTGATTGCCGCCATAATTAGTATAAAAAAAACCCTAAAAATCCCACTATTTTTCCCGCCATTTGTAAACGCTATAACTTTCACGTAAACCAATTAATTTACACGTATTGTGTTTTTTTTTTTTTTTTTTTTTTAGCAAAGACATGTCACAGAATGCATTTTGGCAGGAATTTATGACTAAATTTGATTTTTGCATTTTTTTTTACTGGACATGTTTTATAGCAAAAAGTCCAAAATATTGTTTTTTTTCCTAAAAATTGTCAGCCTTTTTTTTTAAAGCGCAAAAAATAAAAACCGCACAGGCAATCAAATACCACAAAAAGAAAGCTCAATTTGTGGGGAAAAAAAGGATGTAAATTTCATTTATGTACCGTATTGCATGACCGCGCAATTGTCCGTTAAACTAGCGCAGCGCTGTATAGCAGAAAAATGGCGTAAATTGCAGTATCTATACCATAGTTTGTAGACGCTATAACTTCCACACAAAGCAATCAATATACACTTATTGGGATTTTTTTTTTACCGAAAACATGGAGCAGAATACATTTTGGCCTAAATTTATAACCAACTTTGAGTTTACTATATATTTTTTATAGCTGAAAGTAAAAAATATTGTTTTCTTCAAAATTTTTGGCCTTTTTTTGTTTATAGCGTGAAAAATAAAAAGTGCACATATGATCAAATACCACCGAAAGAAAGTTCTATTTGTGTGAAAAAAAGGATGTAAATTTCGTTTGGGTGCAGCATTGCATGACCGCGCAATTATCAGTTGAATTAGTGCAGCGCCGAGTAGCAAAAAGAGGCGTGGTCATTAGGGGGGTAAATCCTCAGGAGCTCAAGTGGTTAATGCATTTTAAAAGAGACAAAACAGAAGATGTGCATATACTGAAAAGATGAACTGGATACACTTTATAGTGGAATTCCAAGATAAACCTAACTAGCCTTAACCACGTCCTGCCCGGCCTATAGTAAAATGACGGCCGGGTGAGCCTCTCGTCCCTCCGGGAGGGCGTCATATGACGTCCTTCCCAGATCGCGATTTGCGCATGCCTGCAGGGCCACACTCTGGCGTTATCTGTCACCGGCTGTGTACCGGCCCTGTTGCCAGTACCATGTGACCAATCACAGCAAGCCACATGACAGTTGTATACAATGGATGGCATGAAAGGAAGCCATTCATTGTATACAAGTGTGTCTAGCTGTGAATGGACACAGTGATCGCATGCACAGGCTGGGCCAATCACAGCCCATCTCTGTTATGTGATTTAGCCGTGGCCAATCACAGCTAATCACAACAAAAACCTGAATGAA